>NC_062534.1:23518403-23533403 GCF_022655615.1 Tachysurus fulvidraco
GTAACTACGTAAACGTTGGCACTTGTTTTATTGGTTGGGGGGGTGGGTGGGGGGTTCGACTACTGTGCTCCTTCTTCAGTGTTTCTGTAGTTCAGTTTGTACAGTAAATGTTTTTTTTTTTTTTTTCCCTGCCTATTATGGGATGTTGTAGAGGTTTATACATTATTAAGCTTTTTTTTTTTTTTTTTTTTTTACTCGGAGCTAAGCATTTCAGAGTGGGGTTTATACTCTGCCAGTCTCGTTAGATCCTTTGGATGGCGACGTAAACACAGACTCCGAGCCGCTTCCAGCGTCACAGGATTAAAACACGGTCGTGACAAAAGCTTGAAGAGACACTCGCTGACTTTTAAAAAGGATCGCGAGGTTCGTCGATGTGCTTCACGCTCGGCAGGATTTAAATAAACGAGCAGGTCAGCGCCATGTAGCTAGAGAGGTTTTTGTGCCGTGGGGGTGTGTGTGTGTGTTCATGCAGAGCTGCTGCAGTAATGGCTGCCGGTTTATTTTCCTTCTCGCTCTCTCTCTCCGCACGGCAGGATTATTACAAATCAGGGATTATCCGCTGCCCTGATGGGATCTCAATTCCCGAACTGAGGGAGGCATGTGACTACCTCTGCATCTCCTTCGACTACAGCACCATCAAGTGCAGAGATCTGAGTGAGTATTCAACTAACATTTCTGCATTCAAAATATATACATCTTACTGACTGGGCTTGTGTGCGTGTGCGTGCGTGTGTGTGTGTGTGTGTGAGAGAGAGAGAGAATGAAAGAGTGTGTGTGAGAGAATGTGTGTGTGTGTGTGTGTGTGAGAGAGAGAGAGAGAGTGTGTGTGTGTGTGTGTGAGAGAGAGAGAATGAGTGTGTGTGTGTGAGAGAGAATGAGAGAGTGTGTGTGAGAGGGAATGAGAGTGTGTGTGAGAGAATGTGTGTGTGTGTGTGTGTGTGTGTGTGAGAGAGAAAGTGTGTGTGTGTGAGAGAGAGAGAATGAGTGTGTGTGTGAGAGAGAGAGAATGAGTGTGTGTGTGTGAGAGAGAGAGAATGAGTGTGTGTGTGTGAGAGAGAGAGAGAGTGAGTGTGTGTGTGTGAGAGAGAGAGAATGAGTGTGTGTGTGAGAGAGAGAATGAGTGTGTGTGTGAGAGAGAGAGTGAGTGTGTGTGTGAGAGAGAGTGAGTGTGTGTGAGAGAGAGAATGAGTGTGTGTGTGAGAGAGAATGAGCGTGTGTGTGTGTAAAAGAATGAGAGTGTGTGTGAGAATGAGAGTGTGTGCATGTGTGTGTGAGAGAATGTGTGTGTGTGTGTGAGAGAGAGAAATAGAATGAGTGTGTGCGCGTTTGTGTGTGTGTGTGCATGTGTGTGAGAGAGAATGTGTGTGTGTGAGAGAGAAAGAGAATGAGTGTGTGTGTGAGAGAGAGAGAGAGAGAGAGAGAGAGAGAGAGAATGAGTGTGTGTGTGTGAGAGAGAATGAGTGTGTGTGTGAGAGAGAATGAGTGTGTGTGTGTGTGTGTGTGTGTGTGAGAGAGAGAGAGAGAGAAAGAGAGTGTGTGTGTGTGTGTGTGAGTGAGAGCGAGTCACACACACAGATGAATCCTGGAGAGAACAGAAATGGGTCAGTAGTCACTGGAGCCCTTGTCTCACACACACACACACACACACACACACGTCGGCGGCTGCGGCGGCTGTCTGCTCGTCTGCGTGTTCTGGACAGCTTTCTTCATACGAATGCTAATCCGAATCACTACGTCATGGGAATTTGAACTGATGCACAGAGCTAAAGGAACCGTTCCTACACGAGGAGGCACGACGTCACCTTTTCTCTTCTGTCACTGAAACATCACATCATCCCCCCCCCCCCCAGGTCGTTTATTTAGCGATATAACGCTGTTATAATTAATTAAATAATAGCGTAGAATAATATACTCCTCCGAGGCCTAGTAAAAGGCCGATTCCTGAAATATTTTTAACGGCCTAACACCCGAGTCAGTCGGGTACTTAATTACGTCATCGTTGCCATAGTAACGGCTTCTTCACAGAGACGAGCTTTTGTTTTGTTTTTTTCCCCCCGTCTCTCTCAGGCGCGCTGATGCACGAGCTGTCTAACGACGGGGCGCGGCGGCAGTTCGAGTCGTACCTGGAGGAGATGGTGCTGCCGCTGATGGTGGCCAGCGCTCAGAGCGGAGAGAGGGAGTGTCACGTGGTGGTGCTCACCGACGACGACGTGGTGGACTGGGACGAAGAGTATCCGCCTCAGATGGGCGAGGAGTACTCTCAGAGTCAGTATCTTTATTTATTTATTTATTTATTTATACACACAGGCTCTCATTTTATTTATTCGTGTTTACGGAAGACTGTGGCTTTAACCGGGAAGACGAACAGCACACGCTTCGATCTCAAAATGTTTCCTAGAGCCTCATTCAGTTTAACCACTTTTAACTGATTCAAAACTGATTCGTAGCTGTAACTAGGCTCAGAAACGACGAGCTGACGAACAATTTACAGAAACGCATGCGATTTTATAAACAAGGAATCTGCCACAGAATTCCTGGTGATTCAGGTTTAGTAAACAGTGAAGATTTTATTACCCTGTAGGATTGGGGCAGCCCCAGCACTGCCACCGTTGGGCCCCTGAACAAGGCCCTTAACCCTCCTGCTGCACTCTGATCCCAGCCTCCAACGTTGGGATACAGGAATAAAGAATTTCAGTGTGCTGTAATGTAGACGTGACCAACAAATGCTTCTATTTTCTGTTCTATCTATAAGTTTATCAGCTCTGCTACAGAACTATGACCGGACTCCTGCCTCGGTGACTCATTTAGTGTCGTACACGAAAGATCTGCCTCGTCTTCACACTGACCCGCTTGTCTTTTTCCCGCAGTTATCTACAGCACAAAACTGTATCGGTTCTTCAAATACATCGAGAATCGGGACGTCGCCAAGTCGGTTTTAAAGGAGAGAGGTCTGAAGAAGATCCGATTAGGCATCGAAGGTAAGACGAGGTCGGGTTACGAGGTAGCAGAAAGCGATTTGTCCGCTATACGGCGTTAATTTACTTATCAGCATATTAGTGAAACCGGATCCTCAACTTTTTTTCTCATGGAAAGGAAGTCTGAAAATCATTCATTGTTTTACAGGGTGTGTGTGTGTGTTTATGTTCTCTCCACTCTCCTGTCCTCACAGGTTATCCTACCTACAAGGAGAAAGTGAAGAAGCGTCCCGGCGGCCGACCCGAGGTCATCTATAACTACGTTCAGAGGCCTTTCATCCGCATGTCCTGGGAGAAAGAGGAAGGAAAGAGCCGCCACGTGGACTTCCAGTGCGTGAAGAGCAAATCCATCAGCAACCTGGCTGCGGCGGCGGCGGACACGCCTCACGATCAGCTTGTGGCTCTGCACGCCGGGCCTCAGGTGGACGAACTGGACATCCTGCCAGACCACCAACATCACCCCGATCCGGACGCTCCGGCTCCGTGAATCGCAGAAACGCAAGCGTCGCCTGGATGCACCGTCTGAGTCCACGCAACACACGCGGCCAAACCCACGATGCCTTTCCGAGCCCTTCCCTGCCTTAAGAGACCTGTGTGCTGAGCGCTGCGCACTTCACAGCAGTATAAACCACCCACGCGGCGTTCAAACCGGAATGGACAAAAACAAAAGCGCGACGATGACGTAACGTAACGTAGCCTGCAAATACCCCGTTCTCCATAGGTGTATTAGAGCCCTGACACACCAAGCCTACAACACAACGTTAGACAAATCAGAAACTCAGTAGCGCGCCAATTAAAACTTCCGTCATGCTTCCCGGCCTCACTGGTTTTACCCGGAAACCTAATTATCTAATGCGATGTAACCTAATAACATAGACGAGGCAGTTAGTTCGCTAGTGCTTTCTTTTATCGATTAAATCCCGTAAACACGGAAAAAAAACAAAGCCAAACTCGGAACTTCTCAGGACCGTCTCCTAAACGACGAGTTTAGCAAGTGCTAAAAGCAACACGACCGCTTCCAGTAAACAGAGTAGCGCCGCTATCGCACTGCGTGTATCTATGGAGCCTGTACTGTGGCTCTGATGTACTATTTAACATGTAGGCTCGTACATCAAGCTGGCCCGAGCAAACCGTCTGCTCAGGGAGGTTTTTTTTTTTTTTTTTAACAACTCGTTTCTCCTTCGCTCACCGACCGCTCCGTCTTCCACCAGCCTCGGCTCACCGAATCGGCACAGAAACAGTCGGCTTGGTGCGTCACAGCTCGAGGACCCGAAAAACGATGCAAGCACACGAGCAAAACCTCGAATCGTTAATCATTAGACATCGAGCGCAGCACAATCTGTCTCCTAAAACCGTTTCAGCAGGTCTAATCTCTCTCACACACACACACACACACACACACACAGGCTTTTTGTGGTACGAGTGCGGTCCAAGCGGTCACACACCTTCCTTCTGTTGTCCATCTGGTGAAGGGAACTAAAGAGCGGTTCTTCACCAGAGCCGGATTAGATTAGAGCCGCGCTTGGCGTTCCGCCGTATCCGAGGTCGATCGAAGGGGTTAAAAGATGTATGATTTAAAAAAAAAAGATGCCCTGAGCCATTACTGATGAGCCTCACACAGCTTCTCAGTCAAATGTGAAACCGTACACGTGATGTCACAACCTTCAACTTCTACTCTTCTTACGTTCTTTTTTTTTGTGTGTGTTTTTTTTTTTTTAAAGCAGCAGGGCGACGCCACTCGGTTTCGAGTTTCAGAATCTACCTTGTTTTTTAGCTGGATGTGTATTTTAATAAAAAGTGTCCTATCGCTGTGGTTTATCGTTCCGTCTGTACTTTCTTCATACGAAGCAGGTTTTCTTTCCTGCTTCTTTCCGGTGGCATGAATTAATCATTTCTTTGTGGATTCTGCCACCGCATGGCAACATCGAACAAAAATATCTCTCCTCCGAGCCTGGGAGAAGGCACGAAGGCGACGCTCGCGCCAGGTGTTCGGTAGCAGAGTTACGTCGTAGATCTTCATCCACACTCAGATGAAGGGGGGAAAAGAAAACCATGTATTTTAAAAATCTCCACTGCTGTTACGATACACTTTTTTTTACCATATATACTTTTGCATAAAGATAGAATTACAGTATCAGTCTGTTTATAGAGGATTTAACACTTAATAGCGTTCTGTAGTGTAAAAACATAAAAGCACAAAGATGTACTGTACTGTATAGATGTCTCTGTTGGGATGAGGATGAAAACATTATGTACAATGACACAGGAAGAAGGTGTGTGTGTGTGTGAGTATGAGAAGGATCCACAGCAGCAGCGATACAAGTTCTCCACAACACATGAGCATTCCCCCCCCATGATTCCTGCGCCCGTCCCGTAGAGATCCGTTTCTCCTGCACGCGAGTCTCATAAGGGCCAGGGTAGGTCGCTGAAGTCCACCGGGCCTCCGAGGCCTGCGTCGGCCTCCAGCAGGCTCATGATGACGGCCATGGCTGCCTCGTCGTTACTGGGGCTGCTGGAGCCGGGTTCGTCCATGATGTCGATGCTCAGGTGGGAGTTATCGCCTACGGAGAAAGAGGAAAAAGATGTATAACAGAAAAAAAAAAAAAAACGGCACTAGTAGTCGAAGTATGTGGTAACTGACAAACCTACACAGGGAACGAGTAACAAACATGAAGGTGGGGCAGAGATACGGTTCTGACCACTAGGTTATAGAACAAAAAGTAATAATAGAAAAAAGTAAATAATAATAATAAGTACTTCTCGCCCCTCAAAGTCAATTAGACGACTACATTAAAAACAGCACCACTCAAAGCCTAACTTTACTGTACTGAAGATGTAGGAAAACAAAGCTCCGAAGAAGGAAGTCCCTACATTTCTAAACAGTTGCTATAGAAACATTCATTCTTTTTCTACCGCTTATCCGAACTACTCGGGTCACGGGGAGCCTGTGCCTATCTCAGGCGTCATCGGGCATCGAGGCAGGATACACCCTGGACGGAGTGCCAACCCATCACAGGGCACACACACACTCTCATTCACTCACACACACACACACACACTACGGACAATTTCCCAGAGATGCCAAGCAACCTACCATGCATGTCTTTGGACCGGGGGAGGAAACCGGAGTACCCGGAGGAAACCCCCGAGGCACGGGGAGAACATGCAAACACCACACACACAAGGCGGAGGTGGGAATCGAACCCCCGACCCTGGAAGTGTGAGGCGAACGTGCTAACCACTAAGCCACCGTATCCCCACTATAAAAACAATGTATTCTAAAACCGAGCGTATCGATACAGACCTGCTCTGCTGTCAGAGCTGCTGTTAGTGAAGGAAAAAAAACCTGACCAATCAGATTTCAGAATTCAACATCGCCACAGTATAAAACCATTACAGAGGTTACAGATGTGCTGAATACGTGACTCTCGGTTGTTTTACAGAGTAACAAATTTACAACTTTAGAGCTGAAGTCTTGAACTTTCTGAAAGCTCAGTTGATGCGTTTCATGGTTTTGACTTGTATCGAATCAAAAAGTGACATTTAAAGAGACACTGACTCATTATGGAGTTGTTGGAGTACGGGTAGCCGATGGAGTCCGGGCCGGGTCCGAGTCCGCTGGACGCCAGGTCCGGGGTTCCGCCGTTTTGTATCTATTATAAAAAAAAAAAGAAAAGACGAAAAAGTGAGTCGTGATCTTATAAAGTACATCAACGAGCACGACACATTTAAACACTACTGATACTAACTAACAGCAGCGATTTGATTTCGTTTCTTTATGAACGCTGCGGTGTAAATAAGAGGAAGTAAAACTAAATTAGTTCCATATATTTCTGTATTTCAAAATGAGCAACTGCAAATAGAGAGAGAGAGAGAGAGAGAGAGAGAAAGTCTTCACTTGTTAAGTAAAGCGACAGAGAAAAGCAAAGAAACTGATTTCCTCCTCTCACTTTCTTGCCCCCCGGCGAACAGGTGTCAGGCGGAGGGGTGCTGGTGATGTTGAGCGGGCTGGAACCACAGCTGGATGGAGACGAGCCTCGAATCCTGTAGAGGAGAAAAGGAGATGAATCGGTGAGAGCGAGTGAGAGGAGGAGGAGAGGAGGAGGAGAGGTCAGGAAACCTTTGTTGGATGAAAGTCTACGCTCACCTCTGGATCTCCATCACCTCTTCTGCGATCATGCGTCCGATTTTGCCCACGCCGGCTCGCGTGCCTCCCGGGATGCCCGGGAACGTCTGGAGAACTCGCTTCCCTCCACCTGAGCATACAGGGAAAATATCACGGTCATCGGTGCAGTTTAAAGGTCAATCGGTGGTACAGGAACTAAAGAAAAGTAAGGGATTTAAAGGGAGTCGGGGAATCGGACCGTCTCCGGATGTCAGCACGCTGTCCATGCTCTGAGGCGAGGAAGCCGACTGAGGATAACTGGCGTCCGGTCCTTCCGGCAGCACGCTCCCTCTGTCGGAGAGCAGAAGGTGTGTTTACGAGATATGATACACCACGTTTACAGATTATTACATCCCCTCAGTTGTACGTATTCTCTCACTCAACACACCTCCAGTGTGATCTATAGGGTAGGTGGTGCTGATAAAATACCGATTTGAGTGTAAGGAAAAGAGAAAAGCTGGACGGAGGATCTTACGAGACCACGGTGTTGGTGGAGACGATGTACTCCACCTCTTTGGTCCAAGGGTTCATGAAACTGAACCAGCGGCTGCGCAGAGTGATGAAGGACCCGTCTTTGATCTTAAACTTGTAACAGTTTGTGGTGATCTTTTCTCTCATCTGCAGAACTGAGAACAAAACAGAGTCCGTCACTTTAAATCCTCCACAGCCCTCGAACCGGTAACGTCGGAGGAATTCAATTACCTTGTCTGTGGCACTCGGCGAGATGTCCGATGTCGTCCTGATGGAAATACTCGTAGAAGGAGGTTCCCAGAAGCTCCTGAGGTAAATACGCTAGAATGGCCGTCGCTCTAGAAGGAAACGGACGCAAACGTGCCTCTTAATTCCTGAAAATCGATACAGCTTAAAGGAGAAATATGGAAAGTCCAAAGTAAACATCCTGCATGACCGTTTTTAAAATGATCTAAAATAACATCCAAAATGTATTTTCTGCCCTCGTCTCATTCCTACCCCGAAGACAGCGACGCGGCGGCGCTTTAAATCCCTTACATATCGTAGAGCTCTAAATAGATGAGACGATTCTCGACCGCGCTGCGTCCTGGGATGCCGAGTCAAGCGGTCGCACGGAGATCTCGGCTCCTACTCGTTACTAAGACGTCGTTGGAAACCGGTGAGCGAGAAAATGAGTTCTTTTGCTTTTGGGGTTTATGAGTTACGAGTGAGATGAGATCAGGTCTTTATAGAATAGAATAGAGGCATAGAAGCCTTTATTATCGCCACATATACATTACAGCACAGTGGAATTCTTTTCTTCACATACCCCAACTGAGAAGGTTGGGGTCAGAGTGCAGGGGCAGCTATGATACAGCGCCCCTGGAGCAGGGAGGGTTGAGGGCCTTGCTCAAGGGCCCAGCTGTGGCACCTTGGCTGTGCTGGGCCATGAACCCCAATCCTCTGATCAACAACCCAGAGCCTTAACCAGTTGAGCCACCACTGCCCCTTTATCATCTACTGGTCGTGAACAGCGATGGCGAAAGGGACGAGGTCTGTCTCTCACCTCTGGTCGACGAAGACGAACTTGCCGTCGATGGCGTGGCGGGAGACGTATTCTGTGGGTTTGACGCGGATGTCCCCGTTCACCGGCTGGAGGACGATGTGGGGGTGCAGACGACCGATGGCCACGAGGCAGCTCAGGTTACAGCCCTCGTTATCAGGCTCGTTGTCCTCGTCCAGGCCCATCTTGGTAGGAGGCCAGCTCTTCAGGTAACCCGTGCTGTGGATGGTGCAGAAGCTCTTCCGGTCTGCTGTTAAGAAGAATCGCGTCTTTAATCACGTTTACATCTGACGTAATGCTGTGAGAATAATTAAATATGACTAGAGGTTGTTGTTTTTTTGGAAAGATATTAATCAGATATTAGAATGTAAAAGAGTATCTGATAAATAACCAGATACCTGATTGTACAAATGTATTTACCCAGTTTTACCCACTCTAGTTATTTCCCCACAAATATTTTCCATACGCAAAAGACCTCAGCTGAATTCCCAGAATGCACCTGGAGCTATTCAGAGAGTCAAAGCTGAATCCAGGAGTTGAAGTTGAACCTGATCCAGTTTTATCCTGAAAAGCCTTAGGATACTTAGGATAAGCCCTGACACACCTCTGACACCTGAAACACATCAAGACTTCACCCCCCACCCCCCGCCTCGGACAGAACAGATACCTTTCTTCTTGGAGCAGGTGGAAGGGAAGTCCTTGTCCTCTGTTTTCACAGACGGACGGTTGCATTTCATCCTGCAGAAGAAGGAGCGTCGAGCTCCCGAGCAGAGCCTGGAGGGACCGGGGGTAATGTCTGCCTTTACAGGCAAACCAGCTGAGATGGAGGGAGATGGGGATGAAGGAGAGGGAGAGAGAAGTGAAGGGAGATGAAAAGGGAGACAGAGAGGGAAAGAGAAGAGGGAGATGAAGAGGGAGGGAGATGGGGAGAGGGGGATGAAGGAGAGAGGGAGATGAAGAGGGAGGGAGAGAGAAGAGGGAGATGAAGCGGGAGGGAGAGAGAAGAGGGAGAGTGAAGTGAAGAGGGAAATCAAGAGGGAGGGGGAGAATGAGAGGGTGAGAGAGAAGGGGAGGGAGATGAAGAGTGAGAGAGAAGAGAAGAAGGAGATGAAGAGAGGGGGAGAGAAGGGAAGAGGGGGAGAGGAGGGGGGGGAAGGAGAGGGGGAAGAGAGAAGGGGGAAGGGGAGGGAGATGAAGAGGGAGAGAGAGGAGGGGGATAGAGAAGGGGAGGGAGGGAGATGATGAGGGCGATGAAGAGGGAGAGAGAAGGAAAGAGAGGGAGGAAGAGGGGAGGAAGAGGAGGAGCGAGGGAGAGGAGGAGTGAGAGAAATAGAGAGAGAGAGAGAGAGAGAGAGAGAGAGAGAGAGATCAGAGCCGATAGAACTTTTAATGTCCCCCCCGCCAGCATTCTGACGTCACCGCGTGTGAACCGCGCTGATGAAGGTTTTAAATCCTACTTTTGGCATCGATGAGTCGTTCTCTTGGCGCGGCGTCAGATGATGACAGCTGCTCCTTCACTTTAGCAATGTCTTTTGGATGCAGGTAGTCAAACAGGCTCTGACCAATCAGATCGTTCTGCACAAGAGCACACAGTGAAACATGGATTATGCAGATTTATTCAATTATATACACACACAGTATATATATATATATATATAAATAAATAACTAAATTAAGTACCTGGCTGTAGTTGAGAATTTTATACACAGACTCTGAGACAAACAGGATTTTGCCGCGATCACATCCGACAACAAACAGGAATCCATCGGCAGCCTGCAGAGGAGAAAACCCTTTAAAACCTGCATGTTGCAATAAATAAATAAGTAAATAAATAAATATTGCGGATAGCGTAAACCGACCCTCAATATCAAGTGCTTGAGTTCGTCGTCGGATAAAAACGCCGGCTTGTAGTTGGCCTCCGTGTACGGGTTTGCAGCCCCTGAAAAAGATCCTCGGAGGTTAACGTGCATCGAGACGTCTGGCGCTTTCACGTGGACAGAGAGCGGTAGTTATTACCTCGTAAGGTCTTCATGTGTTGCACGGCCATGCGCAGGACAGTGAGTTTGTCCAGCTTGCGAGACATGGCGTTGCACGTAGGCACCAACGACGCCAGTTCGTCTATAAAACTGTTCATCTTGTCTCTGCGCCTCTTTTCGATCTGACTGTGCGCTTCCCTGGAAGAGAGCAAAACGGAATAAAAGAAAAACATTTCCACGGTAACCTCGGTAGAAACCTTAAGCACGTGCGTGCGTCTTCGATTCTGTCGTCCGTGTTCGATCAACGTCCCGACGGCGTTCTTACCTGGCGTTCTTTATCCGACCCTGCTGGTCATCTCTGAAATCAGAGCAAGGGGTTCATGCGAGTTAATTTTAATTAACGGGAAATAAACCGACGTCAAGCGGAGAAGGGTTTAGATCTCACCTTCCTAGTTGTTTGTCCTTATCCGTGTCCATACTGTCACTGGGAATTTAACGACACAGAACAATTAACTTGATGTTAACAAGAGAGTCTTAAAGCTATTTATTTATTTATTTATTTTAATGTTGAACAAGACACGGGTTTTATACGTACTCGAAAGAAAATCCGTCTATTCTGGAAGAAAGGAAGACAAAAAAAGTATTGATATTCACATTAACATGTAGCGTGTTGTGCTGTGTGTGTGTGTGTGTGTGTGTGTGTGTGTGTGTACTCACTGGTACTCTGTGGCACTGCCCTTCCTCTTGCGTGTGTAATCCATGCCTGGTGTTCCTACAGAACTACTGATCAGCTCTGTGGATCCAGGAGACATGAAGTCGTTGATGGTGGAGGAGATGTCCATTCTTTGGTCCGCCATTAGATAATCTGTGTGTGAGTGTGTGTGTGTGTGTGTGAATAAACACAGCTGTGAACAGCGATTAAGGGGGCCAAGCACTTTGTGGCCCCGCCCCATGATGTACGAGGAAGACTATCGGCACTTGTTACCATGGAGATAAATGAACGATTTAACGAGCACGAAGCATCTGGGCCTTTTTCACACCTGGTCACTTCAATCCGATCTTTCCCAAAAATGTAAATATATTTGACCTCGTTTCCGTGGTAATTGAAACGGAGCACGCTTTGGTGTACGCGGTTTTCAGAACGCGATCAAAAAGAGGACAACGGTTATGTTACAAAAAAACAGCGTTTACTGTTTGCTGCGTTTTCGCTGGCGGCAGCAGCGCGTTTTAGGACCCGACGAGACGCCTGGATGAAAGATCACCTGCGAGTGACGTAGTTCCGTTTGGGAGGAGTTTAGCGCTGACGTATGTGGCTTGAACAACCACGTTCATTTACACCTGTCCAGTTTCATCTGTAACGCATCCCAGACCTCCTCCTGAAGGGGTTCGAACCATCGGATTTATATCCGTCTCCAAAACGTTTCAGAGGGCATTTAGACCTGGTCTTTTTACCGTCGGGTAGCTATCTGATCACAGAAAACGCAGGAAGTGACCAGGTGTAAAAAGCCCCTCTGATACTATATTAATGTACACACACACACACACACACACACACACACACACACACACACACACACACACACACACACACACACACACACACACACACACACACACACACACACACACTATAAGGGAATTAAGTCACCATCATGGCAGTAAAATGAGCTGAACGCACTCACCTCATGAACCCTGGCGCTGGTTTTCCAACACGGCCGGCAGCAACGTCCTGGAACCTGAAAGAATAATGTTAAAGTTTTAACACACAAACGAGGCCAAATTTCCACCCACAGATCAGATTTATCCGTTTATCCTTCACCATTTATCCATCTATTCACCCACCCATCTAGTTACCTATCCACCTCTCTGTTACCCCGAGTATCCGTCCACCCGTTTTCTACTAATCCACCCAATCCGCCCAACTGTTTGCACATCTTCGTACCCCCCCATAATCCCTTTGGGGGAAACCGTATATATATCGATGATGTACGTTTTCCATCCTGCATTTCTCCCCTCTATCTACCCAACCATCATCATCATCATCATCCACCCGAACGTCTTTAGCAGAAAAATCCATATCCTGCCTATTGATTTTAGATTATCCAGATTATCTGAGAGGGGATCGGATTCCTCGGCTCACTTCGCCGCTCGGATCCGTTTTAAATCCGATCGTTTGAAAGCGTTTGGAAATACTCTGTGTCGGTAGATCTTCATGTCCTTGTCCTTCATGTCAGGTTTCTTATTTTAGGCCGATTTCTATACAGAACCTTAAAAAAACCCTGCACACTAGGGCTGGGCGAGAAAACGATAATGATATGCATCGCGATAGACACGTGATCGATATCGATAAAAAAAAATGTGTTCGATAAAACGTTCGATTTTTTTTTTTTATTCTTCGTCGGAAGAAGACAGAGATTGCGAAGCAAGTTTGGTTGCATTAACAAAGGCGCTCGTTCTCTGGTAACCTAGCAACTTAGGGAGTGACACGCTAACAGCCAATCGTGTAACAGTATCAAGTTTGGTTGCGCCATATCGTTGTCTCGTGCTGATGCTGGATTCCTCCTCAGTAACCGACGACAGATAAGCAGGAAATGAGCCGCAGCGAGCGAGGAAATTGTATCGACCGAAATGAAACACTGATATCGTGCTACAGTTTTCGCCCAGCCCTACTGCACACACACACACACATCACACACATCACACAGAAAGCCGACAGAGTCCTGACTCATTTTTATCAGACTCGCAGCCAGGACATCATTTGTCTCATTTTACTGATTGTAAACGTCCCATAAGTCGGTTTCCTTTCGAACAGCGTGGAATCTCAGCGCTCTGAGATCAATAACAAATGTAATTGTTTTTAAATTCGATAACAGCGAAGAGTTTAACGCCGAAAAGGTCGAACCCGCCGCTTCCATCAGTACTCTCGCATACGGATTACACGCCGTTGTGTTACCGTGTATTTAGATTGGCGGAGTCACGTTCGTGTCTTTAAACCACAGACACAAACAAACACACATTCCTTCCACTCTATATTTCGCTCTGGGTCTCGAATTCAACGTCGATCGCATCCAGACGCGGCAGCCGGTCAGCGAGGAGGCGGGAAAATAAAAATCGATTATAGATTAATTTTATTGTCTGTTTTAATGACAAGCTGTAAAAAAGTTACAGATTTCACGTTTCCCTCCTTTTCAGTGTTGATAATAAAAAAAAAACACCGTCTGTATTTTTAAGGTTTATTTTAAAACTCTTAATACGAAGCGGTCTCGTGTGCTACGTGACAGGACAGAGGAGTTCAGGCTTTCTTGGCAACATAATCTGTGTTTTGTTTGTTTGTTTGTTTTTGTTTGTTAATTTTTTTTTATTTACAGGAGCGAAAAAAGAAAAGAAGAATAACTTAAAGAAGATGGATAGCGGAATATAGCATAATGACGCTTAAAGACGTTTCTTAGATATACGGTAAGCGTCACGATTTACACCACAGATAAAAAAGTTCGGGGGGGGGGGGGGTTATTTTATTTAATTATTCTTTTTTTTATTTAATAATCTTTTCATTCTATTCTGTTTGCAATTACTTAAAAAATATAAAAGAAAGAATTACAGAAAAAGTCATTCAAAAAAATGTAAGATTTGTTTTAATTAACACACCCTCCTTTCAGTTCTGTACAGTTTGCCTTTATAAAAAATAAAAGTCACTGAAAGCCTGATGCAAAGCGCCTCGACTCTACACTGGGAAAGTCCTGTCTCTCTCTCTCTGTCTCTCTCCTGTCTCTCTCTCTCTCTCTCTATAACAGCGAACAGGGGAATAAATATGGAATAAGATATTTAACAAACTACTATGGGTGCAAATACTTTTGGCAACGGGTGTTGTTGCTCTCTCTACAGACTCGGCCTTAGGAACATTGTGTCCCTCAAACCAGTAATACATCCTGCACATGTGCTCTCTCTTTCTCTCTGTCTGTCTGTCTCTCTCTCTCTCTCTCTCTCGCGCTCTCTCTCACACACGTGCTCTCTCTCTCACACACGTGCTCTCTCTCTCTCACACACGTGCTCTCTCTCTCTCTCACACGCGCTCTCTCTCTCTCTCTCTCACACGCGCTCTCTCTCTCTCTCTCACACGCGCTCTCTCTCTCTCTCACACGCGCTCTCTCTCTCTCACACGCGCTCTCTCTCTCTCACACGCGCTCTCTCTCTCTCTCTACAACCGCGCTGCTTCTCTCTCTCACACGCGGCTCTCTTCTCTTCTCCTCTCTCTCTCTCTCTCACACGCGCTCTTACCTCTTCGTCTACATCTATCTCACTGACGCGCTCTCTCTCTCCACACGCGGCTCCTCTCCTTCACACGCGCTCTCTCTCTCACACGCGCTCTCGCTC
>NC_062534.1:23538403-23543403 GCF_022655615.1 Tachysurus fulvidraco
GGGGGTTTCCTCCGGGTACTCCGGTTTCCTCCCCCTGTCCAAAGACATGCATGGTAGGTTGATTGGCATCTCTGGAAAATTGTCCGTAGTGTGTGAGTGTGTGTGAGTGAATGAGAGTGTGTGTGTGTGTGCCCTGTGATGGGTTGGTACTCCGTCCAGGGTGTATCCTGCCTCGATGCCCGATGACGCCCGAGATAGGCACAGGCTCCCCGTGACCCGAGAAGTTCGGATAAGCGGTAGAAAATGAATGAATGGATGTTCTGCTATTCGTCTACAATAATTTAGCTCCCAAATATTTATCTGATTTGATTGTTATGTACAATGCTTCAAGATCACTTAGATCCCAAAATGGTCATATTTTGCTGTTACCACGATCTCGTCTGCAATGTAGGGGCGACCGAGCTTTCGCAGTAGCGGGCCCTAAGCTGTGGAATAGCTTGCCACCACCAGTCAGAACTGCTTGTACGTTTGCTGAATTTAAATCCATGTTAAAAACACACCTCTTTTCCTGTGCTTTTAATTGATGGTCATTTGTACGTGTTCTTTTATATTTATGTTCTTTTTCAACTCTATGTACAGCACTTTGGCCAGTTCAGGCTGATTTTAGTGCTTTATAAATAAAATTTAATTGAATTGTAAGTGATTTATCTTGGTCAGGTTCACTGTGGATCTGGATGGTAACAATAAACACAGCATTTCACACTGATTACATTAAAAGCTAATCCAATAATGTAATCTAATCTAATCCTAGGGTTAGGGTTTGCTCAGCTCATTATAAAACATAGATATCTACACAGGATCTGCTGAAACAGTTCTACTCTGCCATCATTGAATCCATCCTCTGCACTTCAGTGACTGTTTGGTTCAGCTCAGCTACCAAACCTGACCTCAGAAGACTTACAGAGGGTAGTCCGGACTGCTGAGCGAACCAAACTCTGCCCACTCTCCAAGACCTGTACTTCACCAGAGTGAGCAAAAGGACAAAGACAATCATTCTGGACCCCTAACATCCAGCACACTCACTCACTCTGGACCCCTCACATACGGCACACTCACTCACTCTGGACCCCTAACATCCAGCACACTCACTCACTCTCGACCCCTCACATACGGCACACTCACTCACTCTGGACCCCTCACATACGGCACACTCACTCACTCTGGACCCCTAACATCCAGCACACTCACTCACTCTCGACCCCTCACATACGGCACACTCACTCACTCTGGACCCCTAACATCCAGCACACTCACTCACTCTGGACCCCTAACATCCAGCACACTCACTCACTCTGGACCCCTAACATCCAGCACACTCACTCACTCTCGACCCCTCACATACGGCACACTCACTCACTCTGGACCCCTAACATCCAGCACACTCACTCACTCTGGACCCCTCACATCCAGCACACTCACTCACTCTGGACCCCTAACATCCAGCACACTCACTCACTCTCGACCTCTCACATACGGCACACTCACTCACTCTGGACCCCTAACATCCAGCACACTCACTCACTCTGGACCCCTCACATCCGGCACACCCACTCAACCTGGACCACTAACATCCAGCACACTCACTCACTCTGGACACCTCACATCCAGCACACTCACTCACTCTGGACCCCTCACATACGGCACACTCACTCACTCTGGACCCCTAACATCCGGCACACCCACTCAACCTGGACCCCTAATATCCAGCACACTCACTCACTCTGGACCCCTAACATCCGGCACACCCACTCACTCTGGACCCCTAACATCCAGCACACTCACTCACTCTGGACCCCTAACATCCAGCACACTCACTCACTCTGGACCCCTCACTTCCAGCACACTCACACACTCTGGACCCCTAACATCCAGCACACTCACACACTCTGGACCCCTAACATCCGGCACACTCACTCACTCTGGACCCCTAACATCCGGCACACTCACTCACTCTGGACCCCTAACATCCGGCACACTCACACACTCTGGACCACTCACATCCGGCACACTCACACACTCTGGACCCCTAACATCCAGCACACTCACTCACTCTGGACCCCTAACATCCGGCACACTCACTCACTCTGGACCCCTCACATCCGGCACACTCACACACTCTGGACCCCTAACATCCAGCACACTCACTCACTCTGGACCCCTAACATCCAGCACACTCACACACTCTGGACCCCTAACATCCGGCACACTCACTCACTCTGGACCCCTAACATCCAGCACACTCACTCACTCTGGACCCCTAACATCCGGCACACTCACACACTCTGGACCCCTCACATCCGGCACACTCACACACTCTGGACCCCTAACATCCAGCACACTCACTCACTCTGGACCCCTAACATCCAGCACACTCACTCACTCTGGACCCCTAACATCCGGCACACTCACTCACTCTGGACCCCTCACATCCAGCACACTTACACTTTGAACTGCTGCCATCTGGTCGACGCTACAGAGCGCTGAGCTCCAGAACGACCAGACATAGCAACAGTTGCTTCCCTCAAGTGAAATCCATCTGATGAACACTTAACATACACGGAACACACAACACAATCCTTACACATTATTTACTTAAAACACATACTATTTATATTTCAATTGCACATCTCACACTTGTACATTTGTACATACAATTTGTCTATATTGTATATGTCATTCTGTTACACTGTGGAGCTTCTGTCTCTATAACAAATTCCTCGCATATGGAAACATACCTGGCAATAAAAGCTCTTTCTGATTCTGTTCTGATTCTAGATGTCGCCTTGGGTTTCTAAAAATGCGTTAAAACCGCCGCCATCTTGGAACAGGGGTCTCGTCATAGAAAGTAGCAACGGTAACGCTGCTATCTCTGACCTGTACTTCGAATACATGGACGATGTTTCTAAAAACCAGACAACAAGGAATTACATTTCACCGGTGAGAATGTGTTTTATGATATTGAAGGTTACAAAATTATATTTCTGGTTCTGTTGGTTTGTTTCAGTCCTTGGTTAACGACCGCAGCTAATCCATGCTAGTTACCCGTTAGTTAGTTACCCGTCTGTGACAGTTAGGAAAACCGACAATGTTTGTAGATTCCGAAGCTCTTAATAAGCAGATTAAAAAATTGACCCATGCTTTTTTTGCTTAAAGGTGAAAAGACCCAGCTTTATGTATGTTCTGCATGATTCGCTTATCTGTCAAACATATTTTATTAGATCGTCCTGGACTTAACACAAGCAGAATGCTCTTTTATCAAGTTACTTCACTTAAGGACATATTTAATGACATTATGCCTGAAAAGGTTTTGGATTTTTTTTTTATCGTATGTTAATTTAAAAAAAAAAGTATAATATTACATCTGGTCTTCATGATCACATTGTTGAGACTGAAGATGGCATAGACAACCATCACTTTAGCTTAATTTCACTGGTTGTCTGCACCTTTCATAAGGTTCATACTCTGCAAGTGCAGAGCAAAAGTATCAGGAAGACACTGTGTAAGGTCGTGTTGTTGTAGGGACACTAAACACTAAACACTTAGTTTTAAATGGTTAACTCAGCAGACAGTCCTGGAAGGATGTCACCAGTTATCTTGTCAGTGTAACACACAAGTTCAGCCTCAAAGTCAAACTTTGTTTTTTTGGTGACCCATACTCAGAATTCCAAAGTACACACACACACACACACACACACACACACACACACACACACACACACACACACACACACACACACACACACACACACACACACACATTTACATTTACAGCATGTGACAAACGCCCTTATCCAGAGCGACGTACATAAGTGCTTAAATCTCTAACACTGAATACATTAATGCTGCTCACTAGGTTACGTACTTAAGATACCATGAGTTTAAAACATTTGTTCAAAGTTACAATGAAAAAGTGTCAAAGGTTTTTTTTTTAATGCAAAAGATAAGGAAAGAAGTGCTAGTTGAAGTGTTTCCTGAATAAGTAGGTCTTCAACCACCGCTTCAACCACACACACACACACACACCGTGAACACACACCCCGTGAACACACACCCGGAGCAGTGGGCAGCCATTTATGCTGCAGTTGGGGGGGTTCGGTGCCTTGCTCAAGGACACCTCAGTCGTGGTATTGCTGGCCTGAGACTCGAACCCACAACCTTAGGGTTAGGAGTCAGACTCTCTAACCATCAGGCCATGACATGCCCCAAGATTATCTTAATATCAAAACCTTAAATTGTCTCTGGAATTAATGATAAATACATGTCTGACTTTGGAACGAACCCAAAATAAACTAGAAAATCGAATTCATGACGATTTCTGGTGATTTTATTTCTTTGCCCACATCGACCCCGATGCATTAAGATGAGGGGGTCCCCTGTACCAAGATGGCGGCTCTGTTGACGCGTTCGTTCCGACGTACTGCCGTAACCAAGGCGACATCTAGTGTAGATATGGATATTATTTCGTCGCTGTGTACTTACGTCACACGTAAACCGTTTGCGTCATCATTCCGCGCTGCCTGTCATCGGCCCCTCTTACCAAAACATGTAGGAAACGTGAGCGTTTGTGGTGTTAAAGCGACATTTTGCACGAACTTTAGAACAGCAAACGTGTTTATCGATGCAGAATGATTCTAGTGAGGTTAATTAGTCTGAAATAAGAAGAATAATAATGTGCTAATGCTAATAGAGTCTGTGTAATTCGACTAAAAGGAGATCAACATTACAGGAGAAACATTTGGTAAGTTCTGTATCTTCTGTCGTGTCAAATCTTATGGCTTCAATCTGCTCAGTGACACAAAGATCCAGCTGAAATCACAGAGATGGTCTTCATTCGTTACTGAGATGAAATACAGCCTCAGATCCTTCGTGTTAAAGCAGAACTGTAGAGAATAGACTTAAAGTATGAGAGAAAAGGTACAAGAAAGATTCACAGGAGATTGTTAGAGGTTTCAGAAGAGACGAGTTTGTGTAGATGGAATAAATACAGTGGAGAAGTGAAG
>NC_062534.1:23548403-23593403 GCF_022655615.1 Tachysurus fulvidraco
CTGAATCACTTTGCCCCCACACTGAATCACTGCCCCCACACTGAATCACCCCCCAATGCTGAATCACCCCCCATCACTATTGATTCACACTTCACTATACTGAACGATTCATTTCCCTACCAAACATTTTTTATTCCCTCACTGAATCGATCTCGACTCCGGATCAGCAGTTATGCCCCGGTCCAGCAGGTGGCAGCAGAAAGGTCTGATCTCTCCCGCAGATCGGCGCAGATGAACAGTTGGCTCTGCGTTGATGTTACTTTAAACGGCTTGAATGGCAGCCCGCTGTGTTGACGGTGACAACTAAGTTAAGTAGAGACGCTTGAGTGAGAGTCATGAGGCGCCGCGGGTCCGTGCAGCAGAAAATCCCGTGTGTTTTTCTCACTGAGGTCAAAGAAGAAGCGTCCAGAAAACGGGACGGTCAGGTAAGGAGTCACGGGCACGCGCATGGGCCTCGTTCCAAACCGCGCACTTATTCTCTCGGTGTAGTGTACGTGGGTGTAGGGGACATCAGTGCGGGGACATGAGTGCACATGAGTGCAGGGGACATGAGTGTACATGAGTGCAGGGGACATGAGTGTACATGAGTGCAGGGGACATGAGTGTACATGAGTGCAGGGGACATGAGTGTACATGAGTGCAGGGGACATGAGTGTACATGAATGTACATGAGTGCAGGGGACATGAGTGTACATGAGTGTACATGAGTGCAGGGGACATGAGTGTACATGAGTGCAGGGGACATGAGTGTACATGAGTGCAGGGGACATGAGTGTACATGAGTGCAGGGGACATGAGTGTACATGAGTGTACATGAGTGCAGGGGACATGAGTGTACATGAGTGCAGGGGACATGAGTGTACATGAATGTACATGAGTGCAGGGGACATGAGTGTACATGAGTGTACATGAGTGCAGGGGACATGAGTGTACATGAGTGCAGGGGACATGAGTGTACATGAGTGCAGGGGACATGAGTGTACATGAGTGTAGGGGACATGAGTGTACATGAGTGTAGGGGACATGAGTGTACATGAATGTACATGAGTGTAGTGTACATGAGTGTAGGGGACATGAGTGTACATGAGTGTAGGGGACATGAGTGTACATGAGTGTAGGGGACATGAGTGTACATGAATGTACATGAGTGTAGTGTACATGAGTGTAGGGGACATGAGTGTACATGAGTGTAGGGGACATTAGTGTACATGAATGTACATGAGTGTAGTGTACATGAGTGTAGGGGACATGAGTGTACATGAGTGTAGTGTACATGAGTGTAGTGTACATGAGTGTAGGGGACATGAGTGTAGGGGACATGAGTGTACATGAGTGTACATGAGTGTAGTGTACATGAGTGTAGGGGACATGAGTGTAGGGGACATCAGTGTTGCGGTTTGGGACGTTGTCTATTTGTAGTGCGTATTTGTATTTATTTGTCTCATGAACATTTTTCACCCTTTTACATTAACAAATAAATAAATAAATAAATATATGAGATTGTTTATTGGTTTATTAATCGTCTCATTCGGCTAATCTTGTTCAGCATGTTCTATGTTCAGCATTTTCAGGTGGTCGCCACTGAAACGCTGAACCCCGCCGCCGTGGAGTCGGACGTCTACCACGCGCTCGCCACCGAAAAGTTGGACGGCACGTGTTGCTACGTCACTCTGTACAGAGGTGCCGCACATCTGCATACTGGATATAGATAGTGTGATGTCATGTCCTGTGTTCTTTATGCACCCTTCCTCATACATCAGCTCCTAAACCTTACCTCCCCTCCCTCCTCCCTCCAACCCACCACGACCAGTTTCTTTTAACGTACTTGTTGCCATGGTAACAAGCCTTCACACCTTCACGGTACGCAGAGATTAGGGATCGCGTACGAAGAACGATGTCCAGCATCATGTCGATGTCGGCATCATCGTTTTCTTTTGTTTTGAAGGAGAAGCGTACCTCTGGGCTCGTCTGGATCGGAAACCCACCAAGCAGGCGGACAAGAGGTTCAAGAAACATCAGCACGCTCAGAAGACCTGTAAAGGTATTGTTTATATTCCAATCTCCATTACAGTTACAGAATCAGGTTACAGTTGGGCTGGACGGTACGGTAAAACACGCGTGTTCTCTAACTCGAGGTTTCACGTGGAATGTTGAAGAAGATTTCCGGACCGTTCCTGAATCCTGGATTCCTGCACGCCGTGTGCGGTACGAGAGCGGTCACCCGGTACCTGATGAGCACGGACACATCCCAGGTAAACAAGCCTACGGTTTACAAACGCAATGATTCCGTCTCTTTGCGGTTTGATTCGACCCTGAATGGAATCTTTACCAAAGTGAGAAATATCACCTGAGCGCGATGGACATGAAGCATGAAGCCGATTATACGGACGGACAATTACGGCACGGCGCGTCTGCGAGACGTTCGGCTCGGTTTAGCGTTTTTATTTAAACGTAAAAACGCACGGCGATTCACTTCCTGCAGACGAGTCGATTCGGAGTCGACTCGTTTTCTCACTCTGACACCTGCCGTAGCTACAAATGAAGTTGTGCAGAAGCGAGTGAGCTCGGACCAGAGGACACGCTGTGATCGTGTTTAGACCGGTTCTCTACCGTGCTGTTAAAAGGTCGTTAGTTTACTTTTAATTTTTACTTTTTTTTTGTATAAGAAGAAAATGCTGATATGCAAATGAATGCGATGTTGGGCGGGGCTAAGAATATAGTTGTTATTCCTACACACATTCTGTTTACTTAACAAATCTCTAATGGAATACGGAAGTGAGATGATCGTTAATGTTTAAACGTGTTTCTGTTGGAGTAGATTTAGTGGGCGGAGCTAATCTCGAGTGATACTTGCATACACATGAATCGTGTGATTTATAGGACATTTCGAACTGAAAGGTTTGTTTATATGGGATTCTTTTGAAGGCTGGATTCCAGTGGATAGATCTAACAAGCAGTACTGCTGGCACGCGTCCGTGGTCGACTACGATGCCCGACAGGCTCTCGTCCTGAGGCCGAGCGACGAGGATGAAGCTGTGCTGGAAATGGTCAGCGTTCCTCTGAGCGAGCTGATGGAGCAAACGCTGGAGCTCATTGGGACCAACGTGAACGGAAACCCGTACGGTGAGCCTTACTAGGAATGCTAATTATAAAAGAAAACGTGTCTGAAGTTAAAAGCTACTGAAATGTTAAACACCGGTTTAAACATCAGGTTTGGGCAGTAAGAAGAATCCGCTCCATGTTTTGGTGCCGCATGGAATCCTGCGTGTGAGGAACGCTCCTGCAGTGGAGTTCCATCAGCTGCACTCGTGGTTTCGGGACAGTGATGAGGGCCGTGTGGAGGGAATCGTTTGGCACTGTAATGACGGAGCGCTTGTCAAAGTAACGTCCTCCACCTCTGTCTCTCTCTTTCTTGTTTCTATGGCGATGACTCGTCATCGGCATTGTAAATACCATGTGATCTATCCATCTCTCCTCTGACTTCCATCCATCCATCCATCTATCTATCTATCTCTCATTACAGATACATCGGTACCACTTGGGTCTGAAGTGGCCCGAGGGCGACACCTCCTTAAGCTCCAGGCCTGTGGTGGTCCGCGTATCCCAGCTCCCGTTCCACCTGGACGTTTCACCTGACAACAGGAAGAACCTGTTCTTCGCTCTCTCATGCCTCGCCGGACGTCGTTTCAGCTCCGTCAGAGACGTCCAGCTCGGAGCCTGATCGGCTACACGACATTCCTTTTCCTCCTCGACCGTGACCTGCTTTTACAACGAGGTTCAGGATGAAGCAGCGGTGTAGAATTCTTCCCTGAACCTCTGCCCTAAAGTAGCGTTTAATCACAGCAGATGTAGGACATGATGCCGATCACGAGCCTGAATCGGTGGGTTGAGATGCTCTCGGTTTTAAGAGGGAGATTAATTGTGGATTTAATTTATTTAGTATGAAACATGTACATATATAAACACTGCTCCAATAAACGCTTTCAACTGAACTTCTGAAATCTTTTTGACATGAAGGAACAATTTTGTGGCAGTGACAAAAAATATCACGTTGTCTCGTCACCATTGTGATAAAAAACACTCGACTTACTTTCTTCATAAATAAACTTTTTACACACAAAATACCTGAACTATAAAAATACACTGGTCAGAGCTTCTGAGTGGAAGCATTTACACCTCCCTCCCTTTCTCCTTCTCCCTCCCCTTCTCTCTCTCCCTCCCCTTTCTCCTTGTCCCTCTCCCTCCCTTTCTCCTTGTCCCTTTCCCTCATTTCTCCTTGTCCCTCTCCCTCCCTTTCTCCTTGTCCCTTTCCCTCATCCCTTTCTCCTTCTCCCTCCTCTTTCTCCTTGTCCCTCTCCATCCTTTTCTCCTCCCTCTAATTTCTTCTTGTCCCTCTCCCACCCTTTCTCCTTGTCCCTCTCCCTCCCTTTCTCCTTGTCCCTTTCCCTCATTTCTCCTTGTCCCTCTCCTTTCTCCTTGTCCTTCCCTCTCCCCTTTCTCCTTCTCCCTCCCTTTCTCCTTGTCCCTCTCCATCCTTTTCTCCTCCCTCTAATTTCTCCTTGTCCTTCTCCCTCCCCTTTCTCCCTCTCCCTCTCCGTGTCAGCTCAGTGACCCGTCTGTTGGGATGTCCACTTCTACTCCGAAGCGCTCTGCCAGTTTTTTCAGCTGCTCCTCCAGGATGATGTTCTTCTTCACCTCTACGTTGTAATTGAACTTGAGATCTTCGAGCTCCTCGAAGAACGTCGGGTCGAAGTTCGCCAGTTCTTTGGTGATTCTTCGGATTTCGTCCTTAGGGTAATAACAGATACGAGCGAATCGTTAGAGGAGGCGTTCGAGGTGACGCTGTGGTGGGATGTATAATCTACCTGTCACATAAATGCTGATAACCGAGTCGAACGTGCCCTAACCCTGACCTTTAACCCTTCCGGCTCGGGTCGTATGATATTTTATAATTACATGTGGAAATACCTGCAGCTGGATCTTCTCAGCGCTCAGTGACCTTATTTGGGTCAGAAGTTCTTTGTATCCTAGACAGAGAATCAGAAGAAAAAGGACTTATTTATTTATTTTCTTGATTTATTAAAAATGATTGATTGCTTTATTTCTACCAGAGATTTTACAATTAATGATTAAAATAGAATCATAAAAATCATATCGGTTTTTCTAAATCCACAAAAATTATTGAAACTTAACGTGAATCGATCTGTGGTCCAAATATGAGCTCAAAATGCTCCTTCACCTGTAAGCAAACTAAAGGTTACGTGATGCGAGCTGAGCAGCGTTACCTGGTCCGTCTCCACCTGCTCCAAACCGCTCTTCGTATTTCCCGACGCGCTCGAGGAGCCGAAGCTTCTCCTTCTCCAGCTGGTGGTTTTCTAGCCTGAACACCGGATGTTAACTTTAGTGTAACTCGTATCGTTAAGAAGGTTGTGAGTTCGAACCTCGGCACTCGTTAAAAAGCCGTCATCCAAATGAAGAGACGTAAGTGTAGATACCTGACAGACGTGAACTCCTTAGCGAAGCCGTCACCGGGGATGTTTTTCAGGATTTCGAGCTAGCAAAGACAAAAGCATGTGAGACGTGTGTGTGGTGTGTGTGGTGTGTGTGCTGACACATAAATCTAAGAGCGGTTGTTTACTGAACACACTTCTTCCTTCAGCTGTGTGACGGTTTGCTGCGTCCTCTGCTCCTTCTCGCGGGATTCCTCGAGCTGAAGTTTGAGCTCCGAGAGACTTTTGTCCTTCTTCGACAGTTCCATCTCGAGCGCTTTCATTTTATTTTCAAACAACCTGCAAGGAAATATTACACGTGGAGCTGAAAATGACAGTCGGAAATCTCCGTACGCAGGTTCCTTCGTTGTTAGCGTAATACCTGGTCACGACTTGAGACTTCCAGGTCTTTGTATCTGCTCGATCTATGGATGGAACCTTGGATTGAGCCAGTAGAAGCTTCTGGTTGGTTTCCTCAAGCTCCAGCTTCAGCTTTTCGTTTCTTACCTCCAGACTGCTCTTTTCTACTCGCAGCTTCTCTGCAGCCTCCGATTCCTGCATCAGAACATTTCACATTTCGGTGCTAATCTGTAAACGAGGGCAAATTCTCATTTTATATAACGTTGATAAGCTTGTATTAAACTTCAGCACTTCTCTGTATATAAACCTGCGGTGATCTGGGAAACTCCATCGGATGTGAGCGTGGCTGAATTTGAACAAACAGCCAAAATCAAATAGAATCAAATAGAATCATTCATTCATTCATTTTCTACCGCTTATCCGAACTTCTCGGGTCACGGGGAGCCTGTGCCTATCTCAGGCGTCATCGGGCATCGAGGCAGGATACACCCTGGACGGAGTGCCAACCCATCACAGGGCACACACACACTCTCTCATTTCAAATAGAATCAAAACAAAATCAAATAGAATCAAATAGAATCAAATCAGAATCAAATGGAATCAAATCAGAATCAAAGCAGAACCAAATAGAATCAAATCAGAATCAAATAGAAAGTCTAAACGCGGAACATTTCACCAAATTATACACACTTAACGAGCTACGTGGACGTCTGTCTAGACTCCGTCTATCTCTGTCCTGGTAGGAGGAGGAGCTAGATGAGACCTGACTCCACCCTAATGGATGTTTTGTACACAAGATAATGCTGAGGTTAAGAAGTCTACTGAAACCTCACACTCTGATAGCGAGCCGTGATGTTAGCTACAGGGGTAAGCGACATTTCCTGTGCGTATTTACATAATCTAGTCCTGTCATTAATGTGTTTATTGTTTACAGTTAGCTTAAAGGAACATATGCGATATGTTTTAAAGTTTCTTATTAGAACTATGGTATGAATGCTGGACAGGCCATACACACAAGCAACAACAGGCCACACCCACTACGATATGAGCGAATGAAATGTCTCCACGCTGATCGATATTTGTCGGATTTTTACAGACGCGTCTAATCGGTCGGGTCTGTAATCAGATACTGACCGTCAGATCTCATTTTGTTTTATTTACTTAAAGCTTATCTGCATTTTCCTTTTATTTGATGGACCCATATCCTGTGTAACGTTGCCATGTGACCCCTGTGTGAACCCCTTTCCCGGACCTTTCTGATCTCTCTGCGCAGCCGCTCGTTCTCCATCACGATCTTCTCCGTTCCTTTAGCCTGTGACTCGAGTTTGGATGTCGTCTGATTCCTCTCCTTCATCTGGTCGTATTCCGCCTGAGTAAGACAAGTCCGGTGTTGTGCATCGTTAGAGAAAGCAGCCCAGGCATGAACGCAGGAGCTCTGTTCTAGGTGTGGCTGCATGTCAAACCTTGAGTTTCTGGTGCTCGTGCTGCAGGACGGTGAGCCGCTCTTGGATCGCCGTCGCCGAGCTCTTTTTCAGGCTCTCGTTCTCTCGCTGCAATCGCTCCACCACCTTCTTCATCAGTGCGATGGTTTTCTCCAACTCGGGGGCGCTTTTTCCACTTCCTCCAGACTGCGCTGTCTGTTGAGAGGAAGAAAAAAAACGGAGCGGAACGACAACGTTAAATCGTTCGCTCGTTAATTGGTTGATGAATCGATTGATTGGTTGAATCTAACCCTGAAATCTAATCAGCAGAAGTTTAGGAAGTTAACGACTTACCCCACGGATATTCCCCAGCTTCTTTTGCAGCTCGGCTTTCTCCTTTTTCATAGCATCGCATAGTTCTTTGAGGTCAGACACCTGAGCCTAAAAATGGGGGTGGGGGTGGTGTAATGTTGTTGACGTTAAATGATCGCGCTGGTTGGAAATGTCTAAAGAAATTTAGCTACATTACTTATTGGACCTTTTGGAGCGATCTTAGCCGTACCTTTAGACGTGGCAGGTCTTTGTTAGCCTGCTCTAGCTGAAAGCGCAGCTCCAGGTTCTCACTGGAGATCTTCAGGTTCTCTTTCTGTAGCTCGTGCTCCCTCTGGGTCGGAGTCCCAGCCGAGCCCCTGCCGGACGTCTGTGCACAAAACCACGTTTCGATAAACGGCATGAAATTGAAACGCGGTGAGCAGGCGACGCTATGAGTGCGAGTTTTGGAGAAATACGTGTTTGCTACAGAACGGCAAGGGGGCCAAGCACTGCAAAACGAACACAAGCGGGAAGCCTACGCGGGTATGATGCCGACTGGGCGATCTTTCTCAATGGGACACGCTAAGGGTCAAGTACCTCGTCTCGTTTCTCCTGTTCGGTCTCATCCATAGAAGGGAGAGATTCCTCACCAAGAGCATGCATCATAGTCGTTTCTCCATGTGTCTGGATTTTGGGAGACTCAGGAGATCCTTCTGTCAGTCCTGGTTCTCTCTCTGTTTCCTTGTTCTTTTGCTCTCCGTCACCCTGATCTTCTGACACGTGTTCTACTTCGTTCTGTTCCTCGTGTTCTTCAGAAGCGATTTCTCGGTCTGTCTGAGAATACACAGACTTTGTTCTTCTTTCTTCTTCCTCCCCTTCATGGATCTCGTCCTTTCCTTGTTCCGGTTCTGCTGTATCTTGGCATACGGGCGACGTTTCCTCTTCGGGTTTGATTCCGAAATCTAAATCTTGACCGGGGATCAGAGCATCTCTCGTTTCTTCGTGTCCACTGTCTTCATGTACTTCATTCGCTCCAGCCATCATCTCATGATCTCTATGTTGATGGAGGTTTTGGTCTTTGCTTAGTGATAAGGTCTGTGTGTTTTCGTCTTCGCTGGCGTTAGGAAAGAAACTGAACTGGGAGGAAGAAACCAGCGTTTTCGCCTTGGAATCAAATTGGGGGTAGGGTGGGGGGGGAAATGGTGACGTTGAAGAAAACCAGTTTGAATAAGAAACGCTAACATAGACCAGTGATTCTTACAGTGGAGTCTGAGGGGGTCTGTGATTAAAGATTTCTTATAATTAGTGGATGGAATGAGTCTAATATCTGAATATCTAGGTCATGTTTGTGTTATAATCTGTTGTGGCTGCAAAACCCCCGAGGAAACCTTGTGACTCTCTTAAGGGTGCCAATACTTACGTGTAAGCTATTATGGCAAAGGAACAAGCAAAGGATTCTTACAGACGGCCTGGATGGAGGCTCCTTGGCCAGCTGGCTTTCCAGAGAGTGAAGTCTCTCCTCCAGATAGCGGTTCCTGATGTTCATGTCCTCCATGGCAGCATCACGAGGTAAAGCCTCCTGCTGCCTGCACCACAAAACCAGCGTGTATCAGTGAACACATCACCACTGGGAGCCGACTGGGTGTAGATCACACGTACCTGATGATGTGGATCTGCTGCTCCAGCTCACAGTTCCTCTTCTTCAGCTCCTCGATCTCTTTGTCTGCCTCGATGGTCGCCCGTGTGCCCAGCACCTGATCCGCCGTCACGCCTCGACTCTTTAGCTTCCTCTGCAGGCCCAGTTTCTCCTGCTCCAGTCTGCAAGGGTTCGGTTTAGAGGTGGAATCAAACCTTACATGACTGAGCACTGACCTTATTAGTTACAGCACGGTGTGTAGTGTTGTGTAGGACCTTGTGTAGTGTTGTGTAGTGTTGTGTAGGACCTTGTGTAGTGTTGTGTAGTGTAGTGTTGTGTAGGACCTTGTGTAGTGTTGTGTAGTGTAGTGTTGTGTAGGACCTTGTGTAGTGTTGTGTAGTGTAGTGTTGTGTAGGACCTTGTGTAGTGTTGTGTAGTGTAGTGTTGTGTAGGACCTTGTGTAGTGTTGTGCAGTGTTGTGTAGGACCTTGTGTAGTGTTGTGTAGTGTTGTGTAGGACCGTGTGTAGTGTTGTGTAGGACCTTGTGTAGTGTTGTGTAGTGTTGTGTAGGACCTTGTGTAGTGTTGTGTAGTGTAGGACCTTGTGTAGTGTTGTGTAGTGTTGTGTAGGACCTTGTGTAGTGTAGTGTTGTGTAGGACCTTGTGTAGTGTTGTGTAGGACCTTGTGTAGTGTTGTGTAGTGTTGTGTAGGACCTTGTGTAGTGTTGTGTAGGACCTTGTGTAGTGTTGTGTAGTGTTGTGTAGGACCGTGTGTAGTGTTGTGTAGGACCTTGTGTAGTGTTGTGTAGGACCTTGTGTAGTGTTGTGTATTGTTGTGTAGGACCTTGTGTAGTGTTGTGTAGTGTTGTGTAGGACCTTGTGTAGTGTTGTGTAGTGTTGTGTAGGACCTTGTGTAGTGTTGTGTAGTGTTGTGTAGGACCTTGTGTAGTGTTGTGTAGTGTTGTGTAGGACCTTGTGTAGTGTAGTGTTGTGTAGGACCTTGTGTAGTGTTGTGTAGGACCTTGTGTAGTGTTGTGTAGGACCTTGTGTAGTGTTGTGTAGTGTTGTGTAGGACCTTGTGTAGAGCTCCTTCAGCGTGGCCAGTTGTTTGGAAAGGGATTCTGTCTCTTTCTCCTTCTCTTTTAAAAGATTGCGCACTCTCTCCATCCTCGCCTGCCACTTTTTACCCTCTTCCCACCTCACCAGTTCTTCTTTGTTAGACTGCAAACACAGAAACCCCCCGAGGTGTTTGTTCAAACTTCTGGAACGTTCTATAACATGTTTTCTTTTTCCTTTTGAAATCACGGCAATTCTTGCAACACAAAATACAGTTTTAGGGGTTAAAAAGGCACTTTACAGACAGATAAACATGTTATAACACCTTTTATAACACTCGGATTCGTAACTCTTTTAGCTGTGCTTATAACACCCTCTGTCTCTGTGACTACTTAGTAGCAGGGAAATTAAGCGCCGACACCTGAGACTCCTGTACATTTAAAATAAAGGTTTCCAAACAAAAAAGGGACCGAATCAACACTTGACTGTGTGTCATAAAGGTGTATGTAGGTCATCCTGTGTATGATGTGTTACTATGGAAACGTTAACGTATTACAGCGTTACAGCCGCTGTCCGTCGTCACGGAGCCGCGAAATAAAAACAACGACCGACCGACCAATCGGATTGGAGAATTCAGCTGCGCAGTGATGTAATGCACGTGATCTGTTTCTAGATGGTGTTGTAGTGTGTCAGAAAGATTAATTCTTTAACCACAATCAGACTCTGGGTCTAATCCGTGTCCGTTCTCACCTTGTCGTCCTTCACCGCCGTTTTTTTCTCCTGTGGCTCGGACACGTTCTTCCTGTCCGATTCCGACTCCAGTCTGCGGATCTTCTTCTGTAAAGCCTCTACTGAGAAGCCTTTAACTTCGCCTTCTGTCTGACCCTACAACACACACACACACACACACACACAGGACTTTCTATTTGTGTTGTGTAATATTTTGTGTAACAGCGCCCCCAGGTGGCGTTTCGCTGATGTTTCCCTGTATGTCGGTATGAAGCGTCAGTGATACGACAGGCAGCGCCTCTGTACCTGCAGGCTGCTGCTGAGTCTCTTGACCTTCTGCTTCAGCTCCTCCAGGTGTTCTTCCAGATCTCCTTTCTCGCTCTGCAGTCTGCTCTGGATCTTCTGGTTCTTCTGTAGCTCACGGCTCAGGCTCTCCACCTCCTCCTTCAGAGAGCTCTCTCGGGTTTTCCCTGCTTTCACGTTCTCCTTCCAGCTCTGCAGCTCCTCGTTCAGTTCCTTTACCCGGGCCTTACGATGTAAACACACACACACACACACACACACACACACACACACACACACACACACACACACACACACATACACACACAGAGAATCACAGAAGTCCATTTGGTTTATAAATCTTTAAAAAAAAAAAAGTGAAATGAAAGTATTTTAAACTGAAAGTATTATTATTTTTTTAAATAGAACAAAATTCACACAGAATATAATTTAGAAACGTTCACATAAAACGATGTAGATATTTTCTTTATGAAATCATTTAGTAAAATAAGAACTTGTTTGTTTCTGTCAGCTCCATGTTTTTAGTTATATATATGCACAGTATAAAGTGTATTGGGTTTGTACTTCCTGAGTGGCTGGGATTCGGGCACAAAAGTATTGGCACCCCTGCGTGTATATGAAGGCATGCTGTAGTTATTATACTAGTCGTACTATAACGATTAAAGCTGGTTTATGATTTGTAAGGAAATTATTGCTGCAGCACAGAAATGTGCTTTAAGAACCGGTGGAGTTATGGAATAGAAATATATCATAAAAAAAAATCTGCCCCTGTGTGTGTGTGTGTGTGTGTGTGTGCACGTCCTGTCTGAGCTCTGACCTTCAGCTCTTTGGTGTGTTTGTCCACGATCTGCTGAACGTTAAGCGCCTCTTCTTTCTGGGCCGCGTTTGCGATGATCTGTTGCTCGGCCTGGGCTGTCATCTGTGCCCGGAACTCGAGCATGGCTTTACTGAGAGCCTGCACGGCGAACAAAAAAACATCAGACCTCAGCTCACAGCTTGCACTTCCCTTTTAAACACATGCTGCATAGCGAACGGAGCCAAACGCCGTCCGACATGAAACTCTTTCAGACCTAAAGACATGACAGTAGCTCGAGTTTTTCTCAGGAGAGGAAATCGATACGGACGCTTTTTCCACATTGTATATCACGTTATATCACCTTTAGCTGCTTCTCTTTGAGGGCCAGCTGGGCCTTCAGACGTTCAACCAGGTTCTTCATGGTGTTGCTCGGCGAGCGGACGTTGGCCTCTTTTTGGGCCTGCAGCTCGGTGCTGAGGTACTGCAGCTCTTTCTCCATCTGTGACAGCTGGGATCTCAGCTCCTCTGATTCCTTAAACATGGCCTTTATCTGGGATGCATGCCTTTCTTCCAGTCTGGAGAACACACAGCGAGGAGGAGGAGGAAATCAGCAGGATTTCTGACATCATGCCAAATTCCTATTTCACTTTAAAGTCCCTTCTCCTCAAATCCAAACCCTATAAAGCCCTAAAGCTGCGGTCCTACCACATCAACACGAATTTATCACACATGAGGCACGGGAAGCGATCAGATCAGGCTGAAGGATTTAAATTAAAGTCAGACAGGAACTGAATTAGTTCACTACAGGGCGATAATAAACAGCAATGATCTCAGTATCCAGGAAGCAGCTACTGATTAGAGATGAAAATCTGTGTAGATGTTTTGGATTGAATCGTTCTAATACAATACAAAGATGTAAAGAGTTTTTTTTTTCCCCCTTAGAGAAAGCTCCCGGAAAGGTTGACGGAATATCTGGTTGAGACTCGAGACCCCGTAGGACACAAGCGGGAAGTGTTTTGATACGTCTTTTTTTACGCTCCGTATTGTATTCACTAAGCCATGCGATGTAGATAGCGTGAGAAAGACGACATTTGTTTACGAGCGGAAAGGGAACGATTTCTTTTTCCGTCTAACGAGACCGCTTCGCTCCGGTCGGCCGACACGAACGGCGTTACGTAAAACCGGTCCGTCGTCTTCCTCGTAAGCCTCTTGTTCTATACCAAGTGTACGGACACACGTAGTAGGAAAAACTTAGGAATATTTTAAGTGCTAACCAAAAAAAAAATTGTCCAAAATAAAATGTCTAGTAGACCGGTGGACAAAGATTGTTAAGACAAATGAAACCGTTCTTATTTTTTTTAGTATAAAATAAGTCCACTATCCATTACGAGAGCTGAAAATACAGTCAACAGAGAGCAGGGAAAACTATTTTGCTTGAGGTTTTGAAGAAATATGACACATGGATCGTAGAGATTAGGACAATTATCGATTTTAAGGTAATACTGATGTGCATTCCGAGTGCAGCTTTCAGACAGACGATGATAGTTAGGTCTAAAGTCCGAGTCACACGGTGCGTCACCTGGCCGTTTGTGCCGCGTGCTCCTTGGCCTGAGAAGCTGTGACTCGTCTCTGTGTCTCCAGCTCAGCGCTCAGCACCTTCAGCTTGTTCATCAGCGATGACAGAGACGTGTCCTGCTCCGCCACCATCTGCTCCATTTCAGCCAGACGCTCCATCTGTTTCGTGGTCGGGATGTTCAAGGTGGGTTTCTTCATCAGTTCCTACAGAAACCAGACGTACAGATGTGTCGTCATACGATAAAAATCGACGCTTGCTAATCAACTCGTTTTCACACAATCTGAGTAATTTCCTGGAGAAAATGTCTTCATGTCGGTTGTTTACATTTATGGCATTTAGCTCTTATCCAGAGCGACGTACATTAATCTCATTTATACAGCTGAGTAATTGAGGCTTAAGGGCCTTGCTCAGGGGCCAAGAAGTGGCAGCTTGACGGCCCTGGGATTCGAACTCACGACCTTCTGACCAGTAGTCCAAAATCTTAACCACTGATATACCATAGTTGTGACCACATATATTATCATCTAGTGCTTGCTAATCTTCTGTGCCATGAAGATTTTGGACCTCCACTGAGATGAGGGTGACTCTGTGAGGATCCTGAGACATCTAGAGATGTTCCAGCTCCAGTTAGTTGTACTAAAGAGGAGATGAAACTCCATGTGGTCTTTGAGGACAACAATCTCCTCCTCAATACAACATTTATCAGACTGTATATTTATAATCACACCCCTCAGTGTCACCCAGATGAGGATGAGGTTCCCCTTTGAGTCTGGTTCCTCTCAAGATTCCTTCCTTCACCATCTAAGGGAGTTTTTCCTCCCCACAGTCACCTGAGTCACCTCAGACTTGCTCATTAGGGATAAATACATACACATTTAAATACATCTAATATTAATTATTATATTATTCTTTATAATAACCTTTTGTTTTATGTTTATTTTTCGGTAAAGCTGCTTTGAGACGATGTCGATTGTGAAAGCACTATACAAATAAATTTGAATTGAATTGAATATATGCTATAAGGCCAAAAGTATGTGCCCCCCAACCACTACAGACTAATTCCTTCTCCAAAGTTTTGCCACAAATCCAGTATTACATCTTTGTATCGAACGTCTCTGTGTGCTGCGTTTTCCCTTCACTGGTACTGAGACTTAAACCCTGCTCCAGCATGACAAAGCTCCTGAGCTCTATGAAGACATGGTGTGGAGGTGAAGGTTGGAGTGAAGAACTCGAGAGTCCTGCACAGAGCCCTGACACTGGAGCCCTGACACTGGAGCCCTGACACCGGAGCCCTGACACCGGAGCCCTGACACCGGAGCCCTGACTCTGACGCCCTGACTCTGACGCCCTGACTCTGACGCCCTGACTCTGACGCCCTGACTCTGACGCCCTGACTCTGACGCCCTGACTCTGACGCCCTGACTCTGACGCCCTGACTCTGACTCGACCCCACTGAACACCTTTGTGATGACCTGGAGTCTCCTCGACATCCCGACATCAGAGTCTGATCTCACTGATGCTCCTGTAGCTGAACGAATGAACACAAATCCCAGCTTCGCTCCAACATCTAGTGCAAGAGGAGCTTCCCAGAAGAGAAGATTGGAGCTGATTGATTATAACAGCAAACACAGAGGGAATAATTCTGGAATATAACGTTCAACAAACATGTATGGGGTTTTGACATTCAGGCTCCGTTTAATAACGACCTTCTTCTGTAAAACAAATCCAACCTAAATAGCTGTATATTTATTAAACCGGCTGATGTTCAAATCGGTTAGAGCAGATAGAACCTTACCAGAGTCGTCTGTCTGAAGCGATCCAGGGACGAGTCGGTGTGGAGGTCCAGCTGTTGGTGCAGGTTCCTCACTTCCTGCTCGTGCTTTTTTACTGCTTCTTCCTGTTCCTGTCGGCACGCGGCAGAATGGGAGACGACAAAGCTAACCTCTCATCATCGTCGCACAACACACTACGATGCACCGCTATAATCATTAGAGGCTTTATTCCAGAACGTTCTACGAACAATGGTGTTGTGAAGCAGAGTTACTGGGTTATTTTACAGTATAACTGTACATGCTGTAGTGTTTTATTCCTCTTAAACCACCTCTTAAACCACTGCACTTTGCCTTCTGCATTTACATTCTGTATCTACAGTACCTGTCTAGCCCTGGACAGAAGGTTCTGGTACTTCTTGAGGACCTCCTCTTTCTGGTCGAGGAGACACTGCAGGTTGCTGATGGTCTGGTGAGCGATCTTCAGAGCGTGCTGGCTGCTCGCGTCGTCCTGTGTGCTCAAGTCGGCGAGGAGCTTTTCCCTGTCGGCGGCGGCAGGGAGACGGAGGCGGAGCTCGTTGATGACCCGATCCCGAGACAGGACGTTCTGCTCGGCCTTCCGCAGCGACGCCTCCTTCTCTTTCAGTTTCTGTTCGAGCACAACGCAGCTGTTCACACTGAACTTTGGGCCATCAGACAGCACAAGAGACTGAAGTCATTTATTTTCATGACAATTTCCTACGTCTTTCTATTTCCGTCTTTTGTTCTTTCTAACGTCTTTCGACATGCTGGTTGATTTTCCCTGATTCGGAAAGCTCTTGTATTAAAAGACTTGTAGTATGTTCTTTAGGGTCAAATAAATATTTAGCAACTTTTTCTGGAGTGGTGTGTGACTCTTATCAAAAGTTATTGAACTGGATGCTGTTTTGGTTCAGCTACAGACTCAGACACCAGAAGACGACAGAGAACGCTTCAGACTGCTGAAAGGATCATCGCTGCTCCCCTACACACCCTACAAGTACCGTACATATCCACGGGGAGGAAAACGGCTCAGATCGTCACTCTGGATCTCTCACATCCGAGTCATCCGCTTTTTGAACGTTTACCATCTGGCCTGTGATACAGAGCCCCAAACACCAGCACAACCAGGACAAGAAGGGTTTCTCCTCCCAGACAATGTACCTGACGAACAGTTAAATGTTCCCCATTACGCAATAACAATGTGTAATACCCTTACAGTTATTTCTCTATCCTAGTAACCATCTATAACACAACTGTACATACAATTTGTTCATGTGTGCTGTTGTTATCTTTGTGTACTGGAAGCATATGGCACTAAAACATATTCCTTGTATGAGAAGCTCACCAGGCAACGAAGCTCTATCTGCTACTGAAAGCTTTAACTTTTGTGCTGTCATCAGTGCTGTCCTGCTTGTTACCTCGTACGTCGCTGACTGACGTGTGGCTGAACTGCATTCTGGGACTTTGTGTCCAACAATTTGTACTAATCTGAACTCCGCTTCTAATTCGTTGGACTTCTGATTAAAGGTGTTAGAGAAATGCTTCAGAAAACTGAGTCGTGCCGACAAACTAAACAAAAATCCAAAACGTGTAGCCAATGAGCAGAAAGGGGTGGGGCTTGTCGATATGGGCGGAGAGAGTGTTCAGTGCGCATGTGTGACGTTAGCAGAAAGCGGTTTTAACATTGACACGGAGGATAAAAACAAAGAAAGAAAGAGAAGAAAGACTTACGATAAGGACAAGAAGTAGGACGTGTTAATATAGGATCAGCTTTCCAGTGCTGGAGAGAACTGAAGGAGCAGGAAGTCGGCCACATATTCACAGGTTGGAGTTTCCCGAGTCAATAACTCCTGAGCTAAACGCTGTTACTACACAAATAACACCTCTTTTCTATCGTAGTGATGTAGAGAAGCAGCTACAACCGCGTTTTGTGTAGTAACAGCGTTTAGCTCAGGAGTTATCGACTCGGGAAACTCCGACCTGTGAATATGTGGCCGACTTTACTTAAGACGCCGAGGCGCTTTTTTCCTTCTCGATAGGTGAGTAACGTTGGTTTTGCTTTGTTACACAGAACTAATATATGCCTTTGTCCTTTACATCATTATGCTTGTGTGGCATTTTTGCTTGTTTGTTTATCTACAATCGTATTGTTCTTCCCTTCAGCTATGATAAACACACGTTTCTTTCTGTTAGTCGCCTGGGTTACGTATGTACTTGTGGGAGGAGCTATCGATACAGCTGTGGGACCCGTTTGGGTTAGGGGCGTGTTTGTTTTGGTGATTTTATATGTCAACATTGGCTTTCAAACAACGGAGACCCCACCTTTAATACGACATTGGATATGATGTGGGCGTAAAAACGGGGAGTGAAAACAGAAATTCTTGCCCTAAGTGTTATCCTTATGATCCTTATATTGCTGCTGTTTTTTTAAACCGTTAGTAAACTTCATTATAATTGTGCTAGCAATAACAATACCACAAGTCACTACGAATATTTCATTGAACCACTCATTGCTTTACCTCCTCCAGACTTTTGCAAGTGGCTTGAATCTCCAGAATGGTGCGAACGTGCTCCTTTATTTTACTGAGCGCGTGGTCCAGCTGATGAGCTAAAGGCAGGTTGGGGTCCGGCACAGAACCCGTGGCTTCTTCGAACTGAAAGCACAAAACACATGCACAGAGCGTTCCTTGTAAGACACACCTATTTTCAGACAGTAATGATTCTATAGGTTAGAACTGAGGTAGGGCTGGGTGATATGGCTGAAAAACTATATCACGATATCAGTGTTTCATATCGGTCGATATCGATAATTACTGATATTTTTTATGACCCATTTAAAATAAGGACCAGGAGAAAAATATATTACATATATAAACATTTTTATTTGAAACTTAACCTTCCTCTGATCAGAATCCCCTCAGTTATTAAGACAGAAATGTCACCAACCAGGAAAACTCCGTTACTTCCATAACTTCGTTATGTAAACATAAGTCTAAAGTCACGATGAACACTTAACGATTATCTCTTAACATTTAAGGTGCAAAATGACAGAAAGTGTAAGAAATGCTAAATAAAGTGTAATAAAATAGTGCAAAGTGTTAAATATAAACACAGAGAGACGTTCAGTAGAAGTTTAGTGTGAGGAAGTTCACTAGCTGTTCATGAAGAATAAAAAACATCGAACACATTTTTTTATTGATATCGATCACGTGTCTATCGCGATACATATCGTTATCGTTTTATCGCCCGGCCCTAAACTGGGGTCTAATTTTTTGGGTGTCATTTATGATTCACGGTGTATAACTGTCCTGCAGGTGTGTTTACAAACCAGCTAATCAGAGCAAGTCTGGAAGTTCTCGAAGTTCTCAGAGCGTCTAATCTGGGAAATCCGACCTATTAGAACTACACGGTGTTTCTTATTCACCGGTCAGATCGGAAATCTCCGTCTTTACTGGAGCATTAAGAAGTTATCAGACAAATATTGAAAGGGAATCTGCTTTAAAGCTGCGGTCAGTGATTTAAGCAGACATTTAATGTTTGTTCGGTGAAATGTTCAGAATAACGTCAGCATTATTGGCACACTTGTATGTGAGTGGAGTAGCGACAGGACCTTCTGAGCAGATACGACGATTTGGTTCTGCTGTTTCTCGTAGGTTTCTAGCTGCCGCTCCAACTGAACCTCTCTCTGATCCCAGGAGAGCTGCTGCTCCTCTAACAGCTACAAACACACACACACACACACACACACACACACACACACACACACACACACACACACACAAGTTTTAAAAGCCAGCTTTTGTAATAAATAAATAAATAAATAGATAGATAGATAAATAAATAAATAAATAGTCTGATCTTTAAACTGCATCTTTTACGTTATTCTGCTGCACCAGTTCCTCCTCCAGGCTGCTGATGGAGCGCTCCTGCTCGGCCACCATGTTCTTCAGGTACCTGATCTCCTCTCGCTGAGCCACCAGCTCTCTGTTCTTCCTCAGCTCCTGCAGACGAGCTTCTTCCAGCTTCTTGTGCCATTCGATGACCTATAACAAACAAACAAACAAACAACAACAACTTCCCGATCATAAAAAGCAGTGGGAGGGACAAACTCTCTCTTTCTGCTGTCAGTCACAGTGCCGCTAACCAAACACAGGCATCTTGGTGTCGCCTTCTTCCACAAACACGAGCACTGTTTTAGTTCTCCTCAAACAAAACCACGGACTCCACGTGTGCACACTGATCTCATCTCATACCTTCTGAGCCCCTTTAACATCCTTCAGCGTGGCTGTGAGCTCCTCCAGGCCCTTCAGACGGAGCTCCAGCTCCTGTGCTTTCCCCTCGGCTGTGCCGCGCTCCTCCTGCGCCCACCGTACCTCCTCCCGTGCCCTCGCCCTGTCCTCCTGCAGCTGCAACATGGTGCTGGAGAACTTCTCTTGCTGGCTGAGGGGCAACGCTCCGGAGAAGCGTCTGCGCAGGGCATGCAGGGCCTGGCGAAGGTGTCGAGCGCGTTGCCGCCCCTCCTGCCTCGCCTGCCACAGCGCCTGATGCTGAGCATCCAACTGCTGCTCCGCTCGCAACCTCTGAGCTTCCAGGTGGCGAAGGCGGGTGGTGTAGGACTCCAGCCTGCTGACGGCCGTCGTCTCGCTCAGCTGCAGGGCCACGATGTGCTGATGGAGCTTGGCGATCAGGGCCTTCTCGTCACTCTGGGCCTGGTGGATTTAAACCTTTATGGCAACATTTCACACATATTCGTGCACAAAGTGTTTTTCTGAACCAGCACCTCACCTGATAATCCAGCACCTGCTTCCTGAGACATTCCACCTCCTTTTCCCGGGACTGCTGCCTGGCTTCCAGAGCAAATACCTGCATTTTCGCTACGTCTGAAATCTCCCGCAATCTAAACATACAAGATCAGCGCCCAAGGTAGAATTACTAATTAACGGGTAAAGAAACACGTATGCGAGATCATTAATGGAAACTTACTTACTTAGACACCTCTATCCGGAGCTCGGCTCCGCTCTTCTCCAGCTCGGTGATGCGGCGCCGGTCGGCATCGCTCACGTCTTTACTGACGCTGTCAGCCAGCTCATCTCGTAGCTCGCGCTCGATCCGCTGTGCCTCCAGGTTCTGCTTTGCCATCTGAACACACACACACACACACACACACACACACACACACACACTTTTTACCTCTATAGTATAATAACGCTTCAGCCATAATTTTATTCTTCGATGAAACTGACAAACCTCAGCGAACTTGGCCTCCAGCTCAAAGTTGCGCTCCTCCACCTGTTTGAGCGAGCTCCTCATGTGCTCGTACATCTTCTGAGCATGCTCGGCTCTCTGCCGCTCGTTCAGCTCCTTCATCTCCAGCGTGGTGATGCGCTTGGACACCGACACAATCTCACTGTTTGCCAGAGCTTTCGCAGCTTTTTCCATACCACGTTCTCCTCCTGGGAAGAAGAAGAAGAAGAAAAGATTTATATATATATATATATTTGATAGATATATACAGTATATTATATGCATGAGGAGTTTCACCAGCAGTGTTGATGTTCTCCCAGGCTTGCTCTAGTGTGTGCAGCTTCTCCTTCGTTATCTCGAGCTCCTTGTTGATCTCGCTGATGTGCTCACGAAGGGACGTGTTCTCACCCTGAAACCAGACGACGGAACGCTCTCGTTACCGCTAACCAGCTTTAGAACGAAAAGCGGAAGAACAATCTTACAGACCTCCAAATGTTCCAGCGTGGTGGTTCTCTGGACGAGGTGGTTGTCTTTCTGGAGCAGGTCTCTGTATTTCATCGTGAGCTCGTTGTACTGCTTGTTCGCTTTTTCCAGCTCTGAAGACGGGACGCTGTCGTCTAGCGCTTTCTGGAGAGCCGCCATTTTATACGCCGCCATTTCCTGCAACGGCGAGTTTTATAAAGCGTAAAAACAGAGAACGCTGACAATCGATAACGGCTATGGATTGATTGATATTACTTGATTAATATTAGCTCGTAAGAATATTCATTGATTTATTGTTTCACTCACGTTTATATACACTTTATATTTCTACAGCCTTGATGCCTTTAAACTGGTTTTTGCTTTAGGTTTAATGTTTCACTCATTCATTCATCTTCTACCGCTTATCCGAACTTCTCGGGTCACGGGGAGCCTGTGCCTATCTCAGGCGTCATCGGGCATCGAGGCAGGATACACCCTGGACGGAGTGCCGACCCATCACAGGGCACACACACTCTCTCATTCACTCACACACACTCACACACTACGGACAATTTTCCAGAGATGCCAATCAACCTACCATGCATGTCTTTGGACCGGGGGAGGAAACCGGAGTACCCGGAGGAAACCCCCGAGGCACGGGGAGAACATGCAAACTCCACACACACACAAGGTAGAGGCGGGAATTGAACCCTCAACCCTGGAGGTGTGAGGCGAACGTGCAAACCGCTAAGTTACCGTACCCCCCGGTTTAACGTTTAACATGTTTAAATATATATATAAATAAAGACGGGAATCGTCGGGCGAAGTCGCACCTTGAACCTCTGCAGGTAGCCGATTCTCTCTGTGACGGCGGTTTCCATTTGAACCGAGTCGTCCTTCAGCTTGTTGTTCTCCTTCCTCAGGTGCTGCTCCTGCTCCATCAGGGTGGTGTAGCGGCGGGTCAACGACCTCTCGTTCACACGCAGTAGAGTCGTTTTACGGGCCGCCTCGGAAACCTGCCTTCTGATCTCGACCGGATCGCGCTCCAGAGTCTCGAGCCACAGCTGAATAATCCAGACATCGGACAGAAAGGACGACACTTTGAATCTGATATTATTACTTGATCCTTTCCTTCTTTACTTGTCACTAGATCTGAGTCGGTCTTACGTTATACTCCTGGATCTTCACGGCATCCAACGCCATCTGCTCGTCCATTTTGGATTTCAACTCTGCAAAGCGGTCTTTCTCCTTCTTCCAGACCTCCTTCTCGCTGGAACCGAAACAGACCGAATTATGCTCTAGAACCTTCTACAAAATGCCTGCCTTGTTCTTCACCACATGAGCAGGACAAACCTTTGGTACTCTTTGTACAGCAGTCCCTGTTGGTGTCGTATGACGGCGAATTTCCTCTTGTACTCCTCCGACGCCAGACCGAGCTGCTTGTTCGACTCTTCTTTATTTCTTAACTCCTAAAAAAAAATACGGAGTAGTTAAAGATTGAGACGTGTCGCGGTTTTGGTCTAATGGATCTGCGGCCTATATGATCACACATTTTTGTATGTGCGTTTGACCTGTAACAGCTGGATCAGGTACTCGTTAAGAGAATTGATGACTTGCGTGGCGGTCGGTGTCATTTCTTCGGGGAGACGGAGAGGTTTGGGAGCTACGGCCGTCCCGCCTGACTGCCTCACTGCCTCGACCTCGCTAGCAAGATGTGCAACCTGACACGAAGAGATCAGATAAAAGAAACAACGCTTGCCTAAGTTTTCACCCCTTTAAAACGGTCTTACGAACTGATTTATCGCTATGAAGTTGCTCTGGTACAGTATAAGGGGAATAAAACGCTTTCCCGATGTATGATTATTTTCCCATAACAGCTTGCCCCAGAGTGTTTTATTCCTCATGATCCGCATTTTTGCAAGACAGACAAACCTTTTCATTAGCTTTGATGAGCTGAGTCTGTGTGCTGGCTGCCTCTTCTCTGGCTGCCTTCATCTCCTGCCTCAGTTCCTCGTTCCTGCCGGTTAGCTGATCCAGCTGTGCTCTCAGGTGTGAGATGATATCAACCTTTCCCTCTGAGTGCTTCATCTCCAGGGCCTGGACATAATAACATGAACGCTGCTTCAAAATGAAGTTAGCGGAGCTTGTAGATGTGGTTTAGGGAACCTGAAACAAAACTTCATGTCGGAGTTCAACACAGGAGGCGTTCAGAAGGCCGCCGTCTTGGGCATTCGATTCATTTTCACCTTATTGATTCGTTGAGTTATTTTCCTCGATGAGTCAGTTTTTCTGAATCGCTTCGACACCTTAGTGGTTCGCGTTTTTTTGTTATTGAATCATTTTTTTGCTTATTCTGTGCATTTTTTTACTTTACTGGATCACTTTTCCTCCCAACCTTCTCCCTTTTCCTTACTGAATCACTTTTTCCCTTTCCTAAGCACTTTGTTCCTTGGTGAATCGCTTTTTTGTCCCTGACCGAATCGTGTTCGAATCGACTTTTCCTGACGTACGACGACACGTCACTCCTTTTGCTTAACAAATTGCATGACTTTTTCTTTCCCCTTAGTGAATCACTTTTTTTCATACTGAATCATTTGAGAGTCACAAACCGCTGGAACCAAATTCCGTGTGTGTGTCGACACACTTGGCCGATAAATCTGATTCTGATTCTGATCGTTTTTGTGATCTGGTCTTATCAGATCGTTTCATTTCTTTACCGAATCACTTGTCTACCTTACTGAATCACTTGTCTACCTTACTGAATCACTTGTCTACCTTACTGAATCACTTGTCTACCTTACTGAATCACTTGTCTACCTTACTGAATCACTTGTCTACCTTACTGAATCACTTGTCTACCTTACTGAATCACTTGTCTACCTTACTGAATCACTTTTAACTTAAATGAATCGACTTGTTTCCTTACCACATCTCTTTCCTCACGGAGTCATCGGAACTGAATGGTACTTTACTGAAACAATTTACCGATTGCTTTATTGCCTTACCGAATCACATTCTCCTTACTGAATCGATTACTTTACTGGACCCCCCCCCCTTTTATTTTACCTATTCCCTTTTCCTTAGAATCACTTCTTATAGCTGACCTATTCACTTTTTTACCTTTTGTGCTCAGAGAATCACTTTCCCTCTTACGGAATCACTTTTTTAAGAAGACTCAGGACTCAGGACACTCACACTGACGAGTCTCTCCAGGCTGGGGATGCTGATGGCTGCCTGAGTAGGAGGAGCTTTGCTCTGTGCCTCTTGAATGGCCTGCAAAATCTCCTTCATGCCCTGCTCCAGCTGCTTGTTCTCCTTCAGCATCTCGTTCACTGAGGAACAAATCGGATATTTACGACCGATTGCCATCGCGGTGGCGCTCGCTCGCTCGCTACGCTACATGTTCGCTCGCTACGCACTCACGTTTAGCTTTAAACTGCATGGATTCTGCTCTCTTCATCTCCAGCTCTTTCTCTCTGCTCGTCAGTTCCTTCCGCAGGGAGTCGTTCTGGTGGGAAAAAGATAGGAGCGGGTCAGAGGAGTCAAAATCAGAGAACGGGTTATTATTATTTAATTTATTTTTTTTTAACATCATTTGGTCTTAAAAGCCTACGTTTCGTTTAACTTCATCCTCGCCGGTTGTCCTGAGGGTCGATTTCTCCCTGATGGACCTGCTGGGTTCCTCTAGGTTTTCCTCGTGAAGCAGTGAACTACTGATGACGGTAATACCTGCAGACAAACCGTCATCTTTATTTTGTCACGAGTCCCTACGATATCTACGGTAGCTTTATGTAGTACAGCTCTATACTGGTCCGAGTCGCCAGTATAAACAGACTGGTGTAATTATCTTTGCGACTAGTTTTCTGTCATGACTTCTGTATGTGTAACAGTTATTTTTATTTTTTAACCTTTGTCCTTGACCAGGTCACGGATCCGCTGCTTGAGCTCCAGCCTTTCCTCCTCGAGACGCTCGATCTGAGAGAAACATTAGACATTAGAGACAGCAGGTAAGCTCTCTACTAGGATGAAGACTCGCTCGTGCTTTTTTTTCTGAGACACGTGAGCTCGCAGAGATGCCGAAGGGTTGCTGTGACCGAGATTATGCCCCTCCCCTTTGATGGATCGATGGCGTGTAAATGTTTACACAGGAAACACTTTCTGCTCCAACAGTCAAGAGCTAGAGGTTTTTATTCCCTGCTGCGTTTAAGAGTTTAAACACTTATTTAATTAAGTGGAGTTTAGGACGCTTACTAAATGTGGAGTTTAGAAGAAGTAATACATTTGGTGAGTTGAGTGCTTTTAATAGCTACTTAATGTTTTGGCTACTTAAAAAAATGTTTTCAAAAATAATCTACATAACTTTATTCGCTTTAAGGTGGGGTCTCCGTTGTTTGAGAAATGCTTCAGAAAACTTAGTCGGCTGACAAACTAAACAAAAACAAAACAAACGTGTAGCCAATGAGCAGAAAGGGGCGTGTCTTGTCGATAGGGGCGGAGAGAGTGTTCGGTGCGCACGTGTGACGTTAACAGAAAGCGGTTTTAACACTGACACGGAGGATAAAAACAAAGAAAGAAAGAGAGGAAAGACTTACGATAAGGCAAGAAGTAGGACGTGTTAATATAGGATCAGCTTTCCAGCGCTGGAGAGAACTGAAGGAGCAGGAAGTTGGCCACATATTCACAGGTTGGAGTTTCCCGAGTCAATAACTCCTGAGCTAAACGCTGTTACTACACAAATAACACCTCTTTTCTATCGTAGTAATGTAGAGAGGCAGCTACAACCGCGTTTTGTGTAGTAACAGCGTTTAGCTCAGGAGTTACTGACTCGGGAAACTCCGACCTGTGAATATGTGGCCGACTTTACTTAAGACGCCGAGGCGCTTTTTTCCTTCTCGATAGGTGAGTAACGTTGGTTTTGCTTTGTTACACAGAACTAATATATGCCTTTGTCCTTTACATCATTATGCTTGTGTGGCATTTTTGCTTGTTTGTTTATCTACAATCGTATTGTTCTTCCCTTCAGCTATGATAAAGACACGTTTCTTTCTGTTAGTCGCCTGGGTTACGTATGTATGTGTGGGCGGCGCTATCGATACAGGGGTGGGACCCGTTTGGGTTAGGGGCGTGTTTGTTTTGGTGATTTTATATGTCAACATTGGCTTTCAAACAACGGAGACCCTGCCTTTAAGTTATAATGGAGGTCTGGCTCCGGAGTCGATTTTGGTTGCCATTGGAAAGAACAAATTGGGTAAACGGTGTACATCTTTTCTTCTACTAACCAGAAAGAACTTCTTTGATGCTCGAATTCATGGATTTACAACAAACATAATTCCATTCGAACAAACTAAGAGGGCAGAAGACTTCTTCGGCAGTTTAAAAACATACTGTGGTGAGAATATATAATGTACGAAGCTTGAAAGTTCACCTCCTTGAGCAGAACCTGGTTCTCCGCTCTATACTGCCTTTGTTTCAACACCTTTGATCTCCTGAACTCGGTCAGATCCACGTCTTCTTTCTGATTTAAACCTAAAGGAAAATAAGCAGTGATTATAAATCAGTGGGACTTCCTGCTGAGAAGGCAAAAAGAAGAGAGTGTGACTCAAATCTCCAGCGAAGGATCGTGTATATGTAAACAGCGTGTGACTGACCCAGGCGACCTCTCAGCTCCTCGTTCTCGTCCAGAAGGTCGTTGATCTTCAGCTCCAGTTGGTTTATTTCTTTGGTCATGGCTTCTAGCTCTCGGTCGCGGATTCTGACCTGGTTTTTGCTTTCCTTGATCTCTGCTACGGCGGCTACCAGCCCGTCTGTGCCCTGAAACACAAGCGTGTGTGTTCGAGCCAGGACGAAAGGCTGTTGTTCTAAGAAACAGGTCGTACACATCCACTCTGTGTAGCTGAGACGGATGAGTGCTGAGGTGTTGCTTGAGATCAGCGATAATAATAAAAATAATAAGAATAATTTCCCTCGCTCTGTTGCAGAACCTAGTTGAACCTTACATTCGATTTATTGAATATTTACACAATTTTTTAAATTCTATAATATCTTGCTACAACTTTGGCGAGGTCACGAATATTAACCAGATGATTAATACTAATAAACGTGTCTTCAGCTTGGCTATAGCTATTTTACCTGAAATATTTCATTAAATAAAATCGATTTAATCGATAAAAACTATTTTTTAGCTGCTGTTACCACGGTAACTGTCAAGAGGTATTTCTGAGATCATGTATCTACTACACTGAAAGAAGGTCTGGGATATATCCGTAGGTCTTATTTAATACAAAGCCGTCCTTAGGATTGAGGTGTTATGATCTTGCTCCACTTACAGACTCGTAAAGCCGGATGTGACTCAGCGTTTCGCTCAGCTCCTGGTCTTTGTGGTGGGCGTCGGATTCTGCGATGCGGGCCACGCATTCCGCCTGCTCCGCCCTCTGTTCTGCGGCCTGCAGTTTGGCGTTCAGCTCGTCCAGTTTCCTTTGCTGCGCGCTCGAGCCCGGACCTGTGAGGGACCGTCGACACGGTGACGTCAGTGTGTACACCAACATGACTGTAATGTAGCCAGCAGTATTTACACTGTAATAATCTAGAGGATATTATTCATTTAAAAATTAATAGCTGTAACGAGTACGACAGACGGCCGTAACGAGTACGACATACGGCCGTAACGAGTACGACATACGGCCGTAACGAGTACGACAGACGGCCGTAACGAGTACGACATATGGCCGTAACGAGTACGACAGACGGCCGTAACGAGTACGACAGACGGCCGTAACGAGTACGACAGACGGCCGTAACGAGTACGACATACGGCCGTAACGAGTACGACAGACGGCCGTAACGAGTACGACAGACGGCCGTAACGAGTACGACATATGGCCGTAACGAGTACGACAGACGGCCGTAACGAGTACGACAGACGGCCGTAACGAGTACGACAGACGGCCGTAACGAGTACGACATACGGCCGTAACGAGTACGACAGACGGCCGTAACGAGTACGACAGACGGCCGTAACGAGTACGACAGACGGCCGTAACGAGTACGACATACGGCCGTAACGAGTACGACAGACGGCCGTAACGAGTACGACATACGGCCGTAACGAGTACGACATACGGCCGTAACGAGTACGACAGACGGCCGTAACGAGTACGACATATGGCCGTAACGAGTACGACAGACGGCCGTAACGAGTACGACAGACGGCCGTAACGAGTACGACATACGGCCGTAACGAGTACGACAGACGGCCGTAACGAGTACGACATACGGCCGTAACGAGTACGACAGACGGCCGTAACGAGTACGACAGACGGCCGTAACGAGTACGACATACGGCCGTAACGAGTACGACATACGGCCGTAACGAGTACGACAGACGGCCGTAACGAGTACGACAGACGGCCGTAACGAGTACGACAGACGGCCGTAACGAGTACGACATACGGCCGTAACGAGTACGACAGACGGCCGTAACGAGTACGACAGACGGCCGTAACGAGTACGACAGACGGCCGTAACGAGTACGACAGACGGCCGTAACGAGTACGACAGACGGCCGTAACGAGTACGACAGACGGCCGTAACGAGTACGACAGACGGCCGTAACGAGTACGACAGACGGCCGTAACGAGTACGACATACGGCCGTAACGAGTACGACATACGGCCGTAACGAGTACGACATACGGCCGTAACGAGTACGACATACGGCCGTAACGAGTACGACATACGGCCGTAACGAGTACGACAGACGGCCGTAACGAGTACGACATACGGCCGTAACGAGTATGAAATGAGACGACTGTCACTCTGTCTCTCTCACTAACTCACTTACTGTCTCACTTACGGTCTCACTCACCCTCTGTCTCACTCACCCACTTACTCTCTCAATCACTTACTGTCTCACTCACTCACTCACTGTCTCCCGGTCTCACTCACTAAATCATTCACTCTCTCTCACTGAATCTGTCTCACTGTCACTCACTCACTCACTCACTCACTCACTCACTCACTCTGTCTCACTGTCACTCACTCACTCACTCACTCACTCACTCACTCACTGTCTCCCGGTCTCACTCACTAAATCATTCACTCTCTCTCACTCAATCTGTCTCACTGTCACTCACTCACTCACTCTGTCTCACTGTCACTCACTCACTCACTCACTCACTCACTCACTCACTCTCACTGTCACTCACTCACTCACTCACTCACTCACTCACTCAATCTGTCTCACTGTCACTCACTCACTCACTCACTCAATCTGTCTCACTGTCACTCACTCACTCACTCACTCACTCAATCTGTCTCACTGTCACTCACTCACTCACTCACTCACTCACTCACTCACTCACTCAATCTGTCTCACTGTCACTCACTCACTCACTCACTCACTCACTCACTCACTCACTCAGTCTCACTGTCACTCACTCACTCACTCACTCAATCTGTCTCACTGTCACTCACTCACTCACTCAATCTGTCTCACTGTCACTCACTCACTCACTCACTCACTCACTCAATCTGTCTCACTGTCACTCACTCACTCACTCACTCAATCTGTCTCACTGTCACTCACTCACTCACTCACTCAATCTGTCTCACTGTCACTCACTCACTCACTCACTCAATCTGTCTCACTGTCACTCACTCACTCACTCACTCACTCAATCTGTCTCACTGTCACTCACTCACTCACTCACTCACTCAATCTGTCTCACTGTCACTCACTCACTCACTCAATCTGTCTCACTGTCACTCACTCACTCACTCAATCTGTCTCACTGTCACTCACTCACTCACTCACTCACTCTGTCTCACTGTCACTCACTCACTCACTCACTCAATCTGTCTCACTGTCACTCACTCACTCACTCAATCTGTCTCACTGTCACTCACTCACTCACTCACTCACTCAATCTGTCTCACTGTCACTCACTCACTCACTCAATCTGTCTCACTGTCACTCACTCACTCACTCAATCTGTCTCACTGTCACTCACTCACTCACTCAATCTGTCTCACTGTCACTCACTCACTCACTCACTCACTCACTCACTCAATCTGTCTCACTGTCACTCACTCACTCACTCAATCTGTCTCACTGTCACTCACTCACTCACTCACTCAATCTGTCTCACTGTCACTCACTCACTCACTCACTCAATCTGTCTCACTGTCACTCACTCACTCACTCACTCACTCAATCTGTCTCACTGTCACTCACTCACTCACTCACTCAATCTGTCTCACTGTCACTCACTCACTCACTCACTCACTCAATCTGTCTCACTGTCACTCACTCACTCAATCTGTCTCACTGTCACTCACTCACTCACTCAATCTGTCTCACTGTCACTCACTCACTCACTCACTCACTCTGTCTCACTGTCACTCACTCACTCACTCACTCAATCTGTCTCACTGTCACTCACTCACTCACTCAATCTGTCTCACTGTCACTCACTCACTCACTCACTCACTCAATCTGTCTCACTGTCACTCACTCACTCACTCAATCTGTCTCACTGTCACTCACTCACTCACTCAATCTGTCTCACTGTCACTCACTCACTCACTCAATCTGTCTCACTGTCACTCACTCACTCACTCAATCTGTCTCACTGTCACTCACTCACTCACTCACTCACTCACTCACTCACTCAATCTGTCTCACTGTCACTCACTCACTCACTCAATCTGTCTCACTGTCACTCACTCACTCACTCACTCACTCACTCAATCTGTCTCACTGTCACTCACTCACTCAATCTGTCTCACTGTCACTCACTCACTCAATCTGTCTCACTGTCACTCACTCACTCAATCTGTCTCACTGTCACTCACTCACTCACTCAATCTGTCTCACTGTCACTCACTCACTCACTCACTCACTCACTCAATCTGTCTCACTGTCACTCACTCACTCACTCACTCACTCAATCTGTCTCACTGTCACTCACTCACTCACTCACTCAATCTGTCTCACTGTCACTCACTCACTCACTCACTCACTCACTCACTCACTCACTCACTCACTCACTCACTCACTCACTCACTCCCTCCCTCCCCTGCTCGTGGTTCGAGCCTAAACTCAGTTTATTCTCTGTATAAAGTTTCATCCTGGTTCTCCAGTTTCCTCCCATCGTCCGAAAGCCTCCATTTATTAAATCCATGGGCATCAAAAATTTGATTCATTTTGATTCTCTGAATATTTTGAACAAAATGAATTGAATTCGGAAAAATTCAAACTGAAGACATGTTTTTTTATTTTATTTGTAAATGAGAATCATAAACAAGGTTCTTAAAAAACAAACAAACAAACAAACAAAAAACACCACTACTGCTGTTCCCATTAACAGGAAGCGAATACAGACCATGAGGAAAAAAAACGTGGGATTTTATACCTTTATCTTTCCTTAGTGGCTTCTTGAGCTCCTCGATGAGCAAAGCGTTCCTCTCCATTTCCCCAGTGTACTGCTCCACTCGCTCAGACAGAAGCTTGATCTGCTGATCTCTCTCTTGCACCGCCTTTGATCGGCAAACCACACACACACACACGCACGCACACACACACACACACACACTCAGTACAATTTACACACAAAATAAAAAATAAAAACCTAAATGATAGAAAAGAGTACAGTATTTTACAGACTAATGATAAACAATGACAATGCAATAATCAAGGCACCGTTTTATTACTTCTACTAAACCACAAACATCTTAATTAGGTACAAGTCTTGTTTGTTCTCTCTCTCTCTCTCTCTCTCTCTCTCTCTCTCTCTCTCTCTCTCTCTCTGCTCCACTATCTATCTTTTCAGGTATCCCAATTTGTTAGGCACTTTGCGTATGTGACTCGTCGGTCACTTTGCGTATGTGACTCGTTAGGTACTTTGTGTATGTGACTCATTAGGCACTTTGCGTATGTGACTCGTCGGTCACTTTGCGTATGTGACCCGTTGGTCACTTTGCGTATGTGACTCGTCGGTCACTTTGTGTATGTGACTCGTCGGTCACTTTGCGTATGTGACTCGTCGGTCACTTTGCGTATGTGACCCGTCGGCACTTTGCGTATGTGACCCGTCGGCACTTTGCGTATGTGACCCGTCGGCACTTTGCGTATGTGACCCGTCGGCACTTTGCGTATGTGACCCGTCGGCACTTTGCGTATGTGACCCGTCGGCACTTTGTGTATGTGACCCGTCAGCACTTTGTGTATGTGACCCGTCGGTCACTTTGCGTATGTGACTCGTCGGTCACTTTGCGTATGTGACCCGTCGGCACTTTGTGTATGTGACTCGTCGGCACTTTGTGTATGTGACCCGTCGGCACTTTGCGTATGTGACCCGTCGGCACTTTGTGTATGTGACCCGTCGGCACTTTGTGTATGTGACCCGTCAGCACTTTGTGTATGTGACCCGTCGGTCACTTTGCGTATGTGACTCGTCGGTCACTTTGCATATGTGACCCGTCGGCACTTTGTGTATGTGACTCGTCGGTCACTTTGTGTATGTGACTCGTCGGTCACTTTGCGTATGTGACTCGTCGGTCACTTTGCGTATGTGACTCGTCGGCACTTTGCGTATGTGACCCGTCGATTACTTTGCGTACGTGACCTGTCGGTCACTTTGTGTATGTGACCCGTCGGTCACTTTGCGTATGTGACTCGTCGGCACTTTGCGTATGTGACCCGTCGATTACTTTGCGTACGTGACCTGTCGGTCACTTTGTGTATGTGACTCGTCGGCACTTTGCGTATGTGACTCGTCGGTCACTTTGCGTATGTGACTCGTCGGTCACTTTGCGTATGTGACTCGTCGGTCACTTTGCATATGTGACCCGTCGGCACTTTGTGTATGTGACTCGTCGGTCACTTTGTGTATGTGACTCGTCGGTCACTTTGCGTATGTGACTCGTCGGTCACTTTGCGTATGTGACTCGTCGGTCACTTTGCATATGTGACCCGTCGGCACTTTGTGTATGTGACTCGTCGGTCACTTTGTGTATGTGACTCGTCGGTCACTTTGCGTATGTGACTCGTCGGTCACTTTGCGTATGTGACTCGTCGGCACTTTGCGTATGTGACCCGTCGATTACTTTGCGTACGTGACCTGTCGGTCACTTTGTGTATGTGACCCGTCGGTCACTTTGCGTATGTGACTCGTCGGCACTTTGCGTATGTGACTCGTCGGTCACTTTGCGTATGTGACTCGTCGGTCACTTTGCGTATGTGACTCGTCGGTCACTTTGCGTATGTGACTCGTCGGTTACTTTGCGTACGTGACCCGTCGGTCACTTTGTGTATGTGACTTGTTAGGCACTTTGTGTATGTGACTTGTTAGGCACTTTGTGTATGTGACTCGTCGGTCACTTTGTGTATGTGACTCGTTAGGCACTTTGTGTATGTGACTCGTCGGTTACTTTGCGTACGTGACTCGTCGGTCACTTTGCGTATGTGACTCGTTAGGCACTTTGTGTATGTGACTCGTTAGTCGCTCGTTCTGCATCTGTATGCTTGTGTTTCTTCGCTTTGTGGATGTGATAGTTTATGTTGAGGGAAACTGGACAGGTGAGTAGGTCACATGACATACATTATGCAACACGTAGCTAAGCTTCTCTGTATTAGACACGCTACGTTATTAGCGCGTGCCGCCCTCTGTACCTTTTGTTTGGATAAGAAGTATAGATTAGTTCTTATTATTATTACTTAGGGCGTCTTCGAGGCTGAAGATTTATTTTATTACTTTCCTTTGTAGTTCAGATTAGACTTAAGTTCAAGTTAGTGCGGTTTTGTTTTGGCACCGCTCGTGTCTCTTTTCCCCTTTGTGTCTTTTGTTCTCTTGTTTCTGTAGATATCGTAAACATTAGCACTTTTGTCACCAGCGCTTGTATGATCATAGAGACGGGTTTTGCCCACTATTTGTTGTCCTTGTCGTTGATTGCCACATACACACCAGAAATCTAACTTTATAATCACTTCATGTTGTGACCTTCCCAACCGAACCCCTAAACACCATTCGGGATCGTAACGGTCATAAAAAGTAAATAACAATAATAGGAAAATAACCATGAACAGGATGGTGTGATGAAGCAGAGTTCGGAGTTCATCTTATGACCCTGAAGTTGATTCCTTTTAGGTCATGTGGTTGGATTTTAATACATCATCGCTCACTTATAACTGATCTGCAGAGAACCACGGTATAGAACAGGAAGTGGTGGATAATTAAAGGGGCTGGTCACTTCCTGCGTTTTCTGTGATCCGATAGCTATCCGATGGTAAAAAGACCAGGTCTAAATGCCCTCCGAAACGTTTTGGAGACGGATATGAACCCGATGGTACGAACCCCTTCAGGAGGAGGTCTGGGACGCGTTACAGATGAAACTGGACAGGTGTAAATGAATGTGGTTGTTCAAGCCACATACGTCAGCGCTGTACTCCTCCCAAACGGAAGTACGTCACTTGCAGGTGACCTTTCACCCAGGCGTCTCGTCGGGTCTTAAAATGCGCTGCTGCCGCCAGCGAAAACGCAGCAAACAGTAAATGCTGTTTTTTGTAGCAACCGCATACACCAAAGCGTGTTCCATTTCAATTACCCCGGAAATGAGGTAAAATATATTAGCATTTTGGGCGGGAGTAGAAAGATCGGATCGATATCCGATTGGCCGAGACGCGTTTATGTGGCCTGATGTAAACGGGACAGTTTTAACAAATCAGACAGCTATCGGATCAGAGACGACACACGAAGTGACCGGGTGTAAAAAGGCCCTAAGATGAACGACTAAAGTGAAAAGTAAAGGAGAACTCGGAGACGGCTATCGGAGACGATGGGGTTAAAACAAAGTACTTACGGCGCACAGTTCGTAAACGATCTGCGTCACGGTGGAAGTAAAGCAGCGAGGAAAAGAACAAAAAGTGTGAAACAACAAAGGAGAAAGAAAGAAAGAAAGAAAGAAAAACAACGAGGACAACAACAGAAGATGGACAGACTTCCTACACCACCACACGGTGAATAAAGGGACGGGTTTTATATGTGTACGATACGAGGGGGAAGGTAGCGCTCTGTTGTTTACGTGCCTGTTTGTGTTCTGGGAATAAAAAAGTTCTATTATATTCGTCGTCATGAACGTTATGCGTTAAATGTTAGAACTGACGCTTTGCAGCACCCGTCAATCTTTTTAGACGTCCTCCTTTTGTTCGTCTTCGACGTCTCAAAGAGACGTTTCGATCTTTTCAGGGTGAGTGACGTCTTTTAAAATATCAGCCTGAACTAACGCATACTTAAAAAAAATATTTTCTATATAAACTTTTTTTTTCTGGAGACGAGAGGGAAGGGGCGGGGCTTCCTGGTGGCTCGGATTATTGTGGCTTGTCTTGGAAAAAGTATAATTTAACATGCGATAATTAAACATGTCGCTGGATACCATGGCAACGTAATACGGTTTACGGAATAAATGGTTTCCTGGGCTGCTGCGTGTATTTATTGCGGCACTTCCTGTGTTTTAAATTCCGAACAATAATTTGTGTACGATCTTCTTGTCTAAGGCGGGTTTGGGACCTAAAGGCTGATGAAGTGGCGGTGATCTGCTGAGGACCTGCTGTAATGCGATGACGTTGCTTTTGTCCGAATCCATCTGAGCTGCTCTTAGCTTCTCTCTCAGGTCCCGAATCATCTGCTGGTACTCCAGGATTTCAGCATCCTTCCCTGATAACACATTCTATACACACACACACACACACACACACACACACACACACACACACACACACACACACACACACACACACCACAAATTTCACATTTGCAAAATTCACACAATCAAACTGTCAACAAGTATGTTTGTGTTCTTTAAGATTTGCTGGTACCCTCATGCACACACACTCTCACACGCGCACACTCTCACACGCGCACACTCTCACACGCGCTCACACGCGCACACTCTCTCTCGCGCACACTCTCTCTCGCGCACACTCTCTCTCGCGCACACTCTCTCTCGCGCACACGCGCACACTCTCACACGCGCACACTCTCACACGCGCACACTCTCACACGCCCGCACACTCTCACACGCCCGCACACTCTCACACGCCCGCACACACACTCTCTCACACAGACTCAGTCTATCTGCTGCGTCAGCTCTCCCTCACACACACACACACACACGCACACACACACACACACAGAGGCGCACACACACAGACACACACACACACACACGCGCGTGCGCACACACACACACACACACACACACACACACAGAAAAACAAATGGAAACATGTGCCAGACACTGATTAGTGTCAACAGGAGGAATTATATGCTGCAGGGTCATGTGACAAGATTAACGATGTGAAAACTGAACCAACCATCATATTAAACCACATAATGACTTAAGTGCTAAGTGGTGATAATGACACCTTTTCTCATCTCAAATGTTCTGACAGGTAAATAAAATAAACATCAGCAGTGAAGCTGTTACTGATGTGATTATGGTTGTGAACAGAGATTAGTGTGTACAGTGTTACACATTTACTCACCTACTGTGTCTGTGGAGCTACTCAACTAAAGGTAATACTGACTGACAATATAATTAGGCCTTACAATGACACACACACACACACACACACACACACACACACACACACACACACACACACACACACACACTTACCCTCCACTCCTCCACTTTAGCATTGACTGCAGCCATTACTGGATCGTCTTCTTCAGAGCGAGCCTGAATCTGCTGTGTCAGCTCTCTCACCTACACACACGTATACACACACACACACACACACACGTGTGCATATACACCCGTACACACATGCATACAAACACACACAGACGTGTTTAAATATATATACACACACACACATACATATATACACAAACACACACATTCAAACACATGTGCATACACACACACACTCATGCAAATACACACACATACACACATTCAGACACATGTGCATACACACACACACTCATGCAAATACACACCTACAAACTCACAAACACACACACACACATTCAGACACATGTGCACACACGTATACACACACACACACACACACACACACACACACACATGCACACACATACGAACACACACACATACAAATTCAGACACATGCACACACACACACACACATGTGCGTACACAAATACACACGCACACACACATGTACACAAACACACATGTACACAACCATTTCAGGCAAGGAAAACCAAATGTAGAGCAGAAATGTTTTGTGCTCCTTTTCCTCTTGAAGTCCCGACATGTCTTAAACCCTAAAGACAATAAACTCTAGCGCACAGAGTAAAGTTAAGATACACAACCTGCAGCGCGGCCTGGTCTCTCTCTCGTCTCAGCTGGTCCATGAATCCGTCCGCCTGCTGCACCGCCACCTTCATCTTGTTGTACTCGTCAGTCATCTTCTCCATCTCTCTCACCGACTCCTCCAGGTTCTTCTGCAGGTTCTCCAGCTCGCTCTTCAGGTGTGAGCTCTCGTCCTCCGAGCGCTGTGGGAATCGGAGAGAGCCGTGAGGTACCGATTATAGGAAGAAAAACAATAACAACTAATCATACAGTGGTGGGAACTATTAGAGAAACCATACTATGTATTTACTTTAGCTCTTTTATATAAACATAATGTTTGCTTTGCCCCTCCTACTTTCCCCTAATTTGGTCTTGGCCCAACCCCCACCACCTCAAACTCCACCCCCAACACCAGTCAGTAACACGCGAGTCCTCTGAGAACGTGACTTATTCTGCTCATGCTGCGTCACAGTAAGGAGTAACGCGCTCAGAGGACACCGCTATCCGCCCTAATCCTCGTCCACGACCTCACAGATGCCCGGTTGAGCGGCGATGCGGTGTAAGCCCCTCCCACCCAGCCAGTATGTCCCATTCTGCACTCTCGGCTGACCTGCCAGTTCTCCCAGTACTGGTCGGCCTGCTGGTTGGCTTTGTTGAGTTTCTTCTGAGCCTCGCTCCTCTCGTCACGGCTCTGGTGTGAGTCCTTCTGCTCCAGCTCCTTCCTGTAGAACTCCACATCCTGCTGGAGCTGCTCGTTCTGCAGGGAAGACAAATTGAAGCAGGGTGTGTTTGTGAAGATAAATCAGAATCCTGTAGTTGTGTGTTGAATCCATGTGTGTGTGTGTGTGTGTGTGTGTGTGTGTGTGTTAGTCTTGGTTCATCTCAAACACGTCTTTCTTACCTTCTTCCTGAGCTGCTTTATCTTGAAGGTATGACCATGTGACCAAAGAGTCGGTGAAACAAAAAAAAAAAAAAAGAGAGAGAGAGAGAGAGCGAAAAGACATGCGGGAAAATAAAGGAAAAAAGAAGAGACATGATCAAACAGAAAGAGAGATGGAGTTAAAGGTGGAGATGAAGCAGCGAGAATGACCCAAGCACCAATCGGAGCACTTTTTTCCCCACTAGCTACTGTAGTATTTTTGCAGAGTCGATTCTGAACCGTGACGTGGTCTTTGCGTGAGCCGACATCGGAATCGTTTAGATTATAAACGGGGGGAAAAAAAAAAGGGTTTTATGGATTTTCCGACATAATGCGCCGGTTTAGTCGATGATGATGATAAAAAAAAAAAAAAACACAACAACGCCACACAATTCCTGCATATATAATGAAACAGATATTTAGTATATATTAGTATAGAAATATTTCTGAGAAAGACTTTTCTAATGTCGGCACTCGGGGGCCGCTGTGATCGTACGCCGAGATTAACCGTGGCACCTTAACACCTGACTAAACGTGATTCAGGAAACAAATCCAGGATTAGGATTAGGATTAGGATTCAGTCTGCTGTGTGAACAACATTATTTTCCCTTCAATAGTGCAGCTCATGTTTAACTCATAACTCGGAGTAAACGTCTTTATAACACGCTACCATGCTTGTACGAAGGAATGTGTGTGTGTGTGTGTGTCTGTGTGTGTGTGTGCGCACCTCTCTTTTGAGCCTTCTGTTCTCGTCTTCAGCCTCCTCTGCTCGTCGTGACAGCTAGTGCATTCAGACAAACACGTTAAACGACAACGTTCTTCTGAATAAATTAAATAAATGCACTGAATTAATGCTAAAGGGAGAGACGGACCGATAGACAGACAGAAAGACAGAGAGAAAGATATACGATAAGGAAGGCAGGCAGGGAGATACATGTAGAGACAAACGGGTATACAGACAGACAGACAGACAGACAGATAGACAGGCAGACAGAGAGATCCATGGGGGAGACGGACAGACAGACAGGTAGATATAAATAATAAGGCAGGCAGGCAGAGAGATCCACGGGGGAGACAGACAGAGAGACAGACAGAGAGACAGACAGATATACAGGCAGAGAGACAGACAGATATACAGGCAGAGAGACAGACAGAGAGACAGACAGATATACAGGCAGATATACAGACAGATATACAGACACAGAGACAGACAGATATACAGACAGATATACAGAGACAGAGAGACAGACAGATATACAGACAGAGACAGAAAGGTAGATATACATAGAAATACAGACAGACATATAGAAGCTACACATACAGACAGACAGACAGACAGAAAGTAGACAGAGAGACAGACAGTTACACAGTTATACATACCATTATATATATATATATATTTATATATATATATATATATATATATATATATATATATATATTTTTTTACTGTTAAGTGATTTAAAACCAGATGTTTATCAGTTGAGGCGTGAGATAGAGCAGATCGGTCAGCTCAGCTCTGCCGTACCTCCTCGTTGCTTTTCCTCTCTTTATCCATGTCCTTCTCCAGCTGCACCAGCTCCTTATCCTTCTGCTCCAACTGACTCTCCATCTGGCGGATTTCATCCCGGAGGAAGCGCGTGTCCCTGCCCCCTGCAGAGCGCTGTGCAACCTGCACCAGATCATCGTTACACAAGAACTCGGTTACGATGTGACGAGCATCCTTCCTCACATTTACACACCTTTACACATATACTCTGCTTTCTGAGCTTTAACGGCAGCGCCCAGGTCACATGTGCTGATAAAGTATCCATATCTGAGCTATCAGCCATGTGGTGAAGTCATGTTTACATCAGGGTAAAAAAAAACAAAAAAACTACAGCAATCAAATTTGAAGAATATTCAAGTTTAGGATAAATCAATTATTGATGAATGTGTTTATTCACCGATGAATCAATATAATTCAATGGGATAGTAGCCAAAGAGTTCACAGTGTACTGCTGGAACATCTGGTGTGTTGGCTCAATAACAGCTTTATTTATATATGAAATTACAAAGAAATGTGATGGGATAGACAGATGGATAGATGGATGAATGGATGAATGAATATGTGAAAGGATGTATGGATAGATGGATGGAAAGGTTCATGGAAAAGTAGACAGATAAAATTGCAGAGAGATAAACAGATGGGCACAAAGATCAATAGATAGATGGATGGATGGATGGATATATACAGTAGACAGATAAATAAATTGACATGTGTTCGGGTGGATGGATGGATGGATGGATAGATAGATAGGTGAATACATATGTAGACAGATGGTGAATGATGTGATGGATAGTTATATAGACAGACAGGCAGATAGATACATATATAGATAGACAGACAGACAGACAGACAGGCAGATAGATACATATATAGATAGACAGACAGGCAGATAGATACATATATAGATAGACAGACAGACAGATAGATACATATATAGATAGACAGACAGACAGATAGATAGACAGACAGACAGACAGACAGACAGACAGGCAGATAGATACATATATAGATAGACAGACAGGCAGATAGATACATATATAGATAGACAGACAGACAGATAGATACATATATAGATAGACATACAGACAGATAGATACATATATAGATAGACAGACAGGCAGATACATATATAGATAGACAGACAGACAGACAGACAGGCAGATAGATACATATGTAGATAGACAGACAGATAGACAGACAGGCAGATAAATACATATATAGATAGACAGACAGACAGACTGTTTGTGATGGTGTGTTTACCTCCAGGTCTGATTTCAGCTCAGAAATCTTCTCTTTCAGCTGTGATTCTGTATGAAACAAGGCCAAGATCAGTTTAGAATCCCGCGACACGGACTAGAGTTAAATATCCTCTCCCAGTGACGCTGCCGTACCCATTCTAGCTTGCTCAGCGCCAGCCTTTTCCACAATCTCGTATGCGCAGGTCGCTTCCTCCACCTTCAGCTGTGAACAGACAGAGCTCTTAGACTGGCCAAGAAGCGGCTATGTGAAATAGCTGACACTTCGTTGGACAAACACAGAGGGTGGCGTCGTACCTTGAGTAAAGTCTGAGAGATTCTGAACAGCTGTATTGCTTTCTTCGGCTCATTCTCCTTCAGGTCTTTGGGGTAAATCTGTAGAAGTAAATGCAGATGTAAACACTTGCACCTTTAAAAGAAAATAATCAATGGAAGAGGGATGTGATTCATGTGCTGTGGGGTCAGCCAGAATAAACAGACAACAAAATTGCAGTTATGTAGTTTGTAACAAAATAGCTACAGTGCAGCTACATATGCATAAGTAAGGTTGCCTCTGCCAGGATGTTAGTTACAGGGCTGTCAAGTGTCACGCACTGAGAGTGACAGTCACGCATTTGGGTCTTTTCTTACACTCCCTCCACACATTGTATTTCTCACACAGAAAAACTTTTTGACTGTTTATCATATATTTAATAAGCCGCAGCGCCCAAAATGTATCAGTCCACACCGCTGTCTCTTTGGAACTGGGCAGGAATCGAGCGCGTCTCCCCTGGAGTTCTTAGTCGAGCCTGACACTTATCAGCCAATCAAAAAATGAGGCTACACAATAGCCAATCAGAAAACAGCACTATTGTATCTGGGTAAGATTTAATGTAACAACCAAAGAAAAAAAAACCTACATTAGCAAGGGTATTTTTGATGGTCGGTTTGAACAAAACCTCAACACGAAACAGCTCGTCTCTGGACGGGACATTGTCCTCAATCATGACCCTAAAAATGGCTGGGATTGTGCTGAACTGTTTTATATGGGAGCAACATTACAAATGATAAAGGGGTCCAAAAAGGTAACAAACACTTACAATAAACACCACCAGTCATAATCTCTCTCTCTCTCTCTCTCTCTCTCTCTCTCTCACACACACACACACACACACACATAAATGGAAATTGAACAAATACTTTGTATTTGGTTAAAATGTGGTCAGTGATCCTGGTGAAACACCTTTTTTTGTCACTCTTGCCTGTCTTCAAAACTTCAGAGCCCTGTTGTTATGACTTAGCGGTCCAAACTTCCACCAGTGCTGTTATTCTCTCCAGACGACTCTTCTCATCCTTTCTACCAGTGAAACCAGTGTGTTTACGAGTGAAAACAAGTGATTACGCATGGATACGATCGTTTTTCTTCTTTCTCCTTCGTGCCAATTGCCGGCATTTGTACAATTATTTCACCAGACAGATATTCTCACTATATCGTAGTTTTATCTTTTATGTAAACATTATTGACCATAAATTCACAGACATGGGCTCAGTACCTTCAAAAGCATATCACAGATCTTCTCCTCGTCTCCCAAACTGTCAGGGTCCACCCTCATCAGGAAGGTCCAGTCTGCAGCTGGAGGCATCTTGCACTTGTTCTGCTGTCTGAAAACTGCACACTCGAACCTCACAGGCAGAGAAACCTAACAGTTATCGCAGAAAAAAACGTGTTGCAGCAAAGTTGCAAAACTTCTGCAGTAAAATGGAAATAAATAGACTGATTCTGCTGCTCCGGTCTGCTCTAATAACGTGTATTGTAGTTAAATACATGATCGCATTTGTGCTCAGAGAGCTTCAGAGACTTAACAGACAAAAGGTAAACAGTATTTAATGACAACACAAGGCAGTAAATCAGCCTGTTAGCTACATCTCCTAGCTCACTAGAGCTAACTAACAGAAACAAGGACAGCACCTTCTTATTAAAACGTCATCTCTCCCTAACAATGTTATGTTTTTAACAAAGCTCCAATAACAAATTAACGCACTAATATATTACCAAATGTTTATTTTACATAACAAAACAATTTTAGCAGCTGTTAGCCGCCTAGCTGTTTCAAACGGTCGCTCTTCTTCGGTTGCTAGGCAACCACTAAAAACAGTCGTATCCAGTCGTATTTTTACGACACTGTCGTAAGATTGTTGACAAAATCTCCGATACCGTCCGTTATTTTATTATGTAAATGTCCTCGTTACATTTATTTTTTTAATCGATAATGAACAAGTATACTGCGTAAACATACTCTATACGATACTATACGCCTTTATATCATTTGATTGATGCAATTTGAAGAACTTTATAGTTGCAATTGCTTTTTTTTTAAGAAGGGACACACTGTCCTAATGTAACGTCTTATTTTTTTAAAGAAATAAAATATAAGCGATCGAATAAATAAAATCGTATAAAACAATACATTATTGTCTTCTTAATCGGTTTATACAGCCGCACACGTCGGCGCATGCGCAAAGCGTGTACACATGGAGGCGCTCGCGCTCTGTGACCCGGATGCTGATGTCACGGTTAGCGAGCTAGTTTCTCGGGCTAAAGGTGTTCGTGTGCTAAAAAAAAAATACGGGTTTATACACATAAACTACACACAGCATCGTTTCTCAAAATCATGGCAAGGTGAGTGCATGCTGTTAAATCCAACTTTATAAAAAGCTTAACGTTTAAAACAGAAATAAAGGCAAAATTAAACGTTCACCGATACAATAGCTGGTATAGCAGTGGGCCGTATCCCAAATAACGCCATACGCCTTTTGCACGTGCACTTTTTGTCCCATCTTTATTTGTGGTTTGTACACTTGACGGAGTGCCCTAAGGAGCAATTTGGGACGCAGCTTGTTTGTTGCTATCTTGGGTGGTGATTAAGTTAAAACGGCGATTTTGCAGATTTGTAAATACTTTTTTTTTAAATCCAGTTTAATAATAATGATGCTAATGAATAAGATTTTTTTTTCATATTTATGTAAAAAATATATTCATCTTAAATTTCATGTAAACCCTAAAAACTGACACCCGATTTTTTTTTATTGTTAATTATTACTAATAATTTGTTTATAATATTCTTTATATGTACATTAGACACAATTAGATCTCCTTTTTGGGATCGGATATATAGAGGTCTATATAGAGGATAGGGTGTTAAACCGATCAGTTTTGGCTAGTATATTTTTGTCCGTTTCTTTTTACACCCTGCTCAGTGTGACGTCACAGCTCAGTTTTTAGGTGCTTGTTTTGCCACGAGCTATTCATTAAAGATGAAATGGATATTGTTCTGTTCATATTGTCGTATTCGAGGAACCGTAGTTTTTCCCCAGGACTTCTGGGAGTGTGACGGACACACACACACACACACACACCGTCCTGAAGTGTACATACTTATCTGAGTAGATCAGCACAATAATAACTGATCACCAACTCGCAATATTTTGAAGAATAAACTCGTAAATGATCAATGTTTCGAGCAAGAAGTCGCAATATTTTGAGGATAAAACCTCATATTTTGGGAACATAAGTAATTTTTTGAGAATAAAGAAATAATCAGAGAAGAAACGTGCAATATTTTTATGAAAAAAATATATTTCGAGTAAACGACATTTTGAGAGAGAAAAAAACGTAATATTCTGAGGAAAGAATTCGCAACATTTTGAGAATAAAGCGAAAGAAATCTTGGTTGCGCCGGAAAACCTTGCAGCAGTAGCCTCAATGTTCGGACCCTAATCTTCGATCCAATTCGGTTCAGTTCAG
>NC_062534.1:23598403-23608403 GCF_022655615.1 Tachysurus fulvidraco
CCAGAAGAAGTCCGCATCCTGTCAGCGTAATAAATAGTGTGTCACTACTTATCACGGTGTATCTGTCTCTCTCTCTCTCACGGCGTATCTGTCTCTCTCTCTCTCTCTCTCTCTCTCTCTCTCTCACACACACACGGCGTATCTGTCTCTCTCTCTCTCTCTCTCTCTCTCTCTCTCTCTCACACACACACACGGCGTATCTGTCTCTCTCTCTCTCACGGCGTATCTGTCTCTCTCTCTCTCACGGCGTATCTGTCTCTCTCTCTCTCACGGCGTATCTGTCTCTCTCTCTCTCACAGCGTATCTGTCTCTCTCTCTCTGACGGCGTATCTGTCTCTCTCTCTGACGGCGTATCTGTCTCTCTCTCTCTCTGACGGCGTATCTGTCTCTCTCTCTCTCTCTCTCATGGCGTATCTGTCTCTCTCTCTCTCTCATGGTGTATCTGTCTCTCTCTCTCTCTCTCTCTCTCACACGGCGTATCTGTCTCTCTCTCTCTCTCTCACGGCGTATCTGTCTCTCTCTCTCTCTCACGGCGTATCTGTCTCTCTCTCTCTCTCTCTCTCTCTCACGGCGTATCTGTCTCTCTCTCTCTCTCACGGCGTATCTGTCTCTCTCTCTCTCTCTCTCTCTCATGGCGTATCTGTCTCTCTCTCTCTCTCTCATGGTGTATCTGTCTCTCTCTCTCTCTCTCTCTCTCTCTCTCTCTCTCTCTCACCCGGCGTATCTGTCTCTCACTCTCTCTCACGGCGTATCTGTCTCTCTCTCTCTCACACACGGCGTATCTGTCTCTCTCTCTCTCTCTCTCACGGCGTATCTGTCTCTCTCTCTCTCTCATGGCGTATCTGTCTCTCTCTCTCTCTCATGGTGTATCTGTCTCTCTCTCTCTCTCTCTCTCTCTCTCACACGGCGTATCTGTCTCTCTCTCTCTCTCTCACAACGTGTCGGTGTCTCTCTCTCACGATGTGTCTGTCTGTCTCTCACGACGTGTCTGTCTCTCTCACTTACAACGTGTCTGTTTCTCTCTCGCGACGTGTCTGTCTCTCTCTCACTTACGACATGTCTGTCTCTCTCACGTGTCTGTCTCTGTCTCACTCTCTCATGACGTGTCTGTCTCTCTCTCTCACGACGTGTCTGTCTCTCTCTAATGACGTGTCTGTCTCTCTCACGACGTGTCTGTCTGTCTGTCTCTCTCTGTCTCTCTCTCTCTCGACGTGTCTGTCTCTCTCTTGCTTTCCTTCTCTATCACGATGTGTCTCTCTCCCTCTCATGATGTGTCTGTCTCTCTCTCTCTCTCTCTCTCTCTCTCTCTCTCTCTCTCTCTCTCTCTCTCTCTCTCTCTCACATAAATAGCCTTTGTCCTTTCTGCTTGTTTTAACACATAAACCATAGTTTTGTTGTGATGGAGCTGCTCACTTGACTGCTGACAGCGTTCTGACCGATTTATTTATTTGTTTGTTTGTTTTTATTTGTTTGTTTATTTATTTATTTATTTAATCCCAAAACCATCTTAACAGCCCCACACACACACATACACACACACACACACACACACACACTCGCTCAGCTCTATCCTCGCCTCCACAGCTGTGTTAGTTCTGCAGCACTGACGTTGTACAGATGTTGTTCCTGCCACTTCTCATCAGTTACTCCATCCTCCTCCATCCTCCCCACTGCAGGCTCTCTGCTTCTCATTACTCCTGCGTTCTCTCCCTCTCGCCTCACACCATCCATTCAGAACAGGCATGGAAACGTTGACCACACCAACTGGAATCATCATTAAATTCCACCCAGTGGGACGTCTATCAGCAGCATCATGTCCCCCCGACACGTCTCCGCTGTAGCCTGGATGTTCGGACCCTAGTGTGCAGTTCAGTTCAGGTTTATTTGTCTGTGCATTTTAACACCAGACGTCGTGTGGAAGCAGCTTTAGAGAACGAGAGAAACAGACAGAAAGATATTAAAGTGACTATTTATCTAATACTGTCATCTGTCTGACTGCACAGCAGCGCGAGGGAACATCTGTCTCTCTCTCTCTCTCTCTCTCTCTCTCTCTCTCTCTCTCTCTCTCTCTCTCTCACACACACAACGTGTGTGTGTCTCTCTCTCTCTATTTCACGACGTGTCTCTCTCTCTCTTTCACGACGTGTCTCTCTCTCTCTTTCACGACGTGTCTGTCTCTCTCTCTCTCATGATGTCTCTCTCTCTCTCTCTCTCTCTCTCTCTCTCTCTCTCTTGCGACGTGTCCATAAGGGAGAATTCGGTTCTGCCAGAATTAATGAGTAATTTGGAGTAAAGTACATATTGTTATTTTAAGTTCATTGAGCTCGCTTACATCCAGTCGTTCTTTCGTTCTGTCTTTGCAACTCCACCGACTGTGACCCCCTTCCTCCACAAGCCAGTCCCCCCTTTCCCCACCTCCAGCAACACCGTTGCCGATCAGAGACGGTTCGAATCTCACAAGCCTTCGACCGCACTGCAGTTTTATCCTTTGTGTACACAGCTGTAGTGATTCTCTGACACTGATGCTGTACAGACGCCGCTCCTGCTGCTGCTCCCGCTGCTGCCGCTCCTGCTGCCGCTCGCCAAATTACTTCATTTCACTATACAGACTCTCTGGTGCAGGTCTCTGCTTCTCATTAATCCCTGACGGGGTTTTTTCCCCCAGTTCCTAACTCTGGGGGCGTGGCCTGTAGCCTGGGTCAGACAGCTAGTCACTAATGTTAACATTTTGTCATTTATTCTTTGCACTATGGAGGGATTATTTTTACACCAGTGTTAATTTACAGGACCAGGACACGGCAGATCCGTGTTCCGTCACGTGCCGCTCGTCCGTTCGGTCCGTCGCTCTCCTCCGAGTGTGTACAAAGGAGGCTTTAACATGACGAACGGACATTTTTCCCCGAACACAGAGCCCTCTGGAATCTCTCCTGACCTGCGACTCTAGCGCTGTGACTGCAGGACAGAGCGGAGACAACGGAGCGCTGTGTTCAGGACTTCCTGTCCGTGTGTGTGTGTGTGTGTGTGTGTGTGGGAGCGTGTTCGCTTCTGCCCCGTGGCAAATCTCCGTTTATAGGATTCGCCAAATTCCTATCAGTGCCTGTAGATCAGAGTTTGTTCTAATGAGGAAAAGTTCAGTTTTAAGAGATTGAACTCCTTCAGAAATGCAGGAACCAGCAGCTTAATAGTGGGAAAGAAGGAATTCTAGTCATTCTAAATAATAAAGAAAATAACATTTTAATAATAGTTTAAAAAAAATGTAATGTTTAAAAAGAAATCCCAGAAAAACACCCATTTCAATAATCATTAATTAATTACATTTACAATTACAATTACAGAGTACATTTTTGGAATATTTTATATTTTTGTGTAGTGGTGTGTGGGGTGTGTGTGGGTGTGTGTGATGTGTGTGTGTGTGTGTGTGTGTGCGTTTGTTGTGTAAATGTGTTAATGAGAAATATAATAAAATATCATCAGTAGTGTGTCTCAGAATCGTGTGTTGACGCTACAGTCATTATGACAAGCTCACAGTTCCATCGCCGCTCCGTCGCCCCGTGTGTGTGTTTTAGGTGTGTGTGTGTGTGCGGATGTGGAAAGGGGAGATAATGTGAGGCGTGTGTGTTACGTGGATGTGAAAGGGAAGATAATGTGAGGTGTGTGTGATACGTGGATGTGAAAGGGGAGATAATGTGAGGTGTGTGCGTTACGTGGGAGTGTATGTTGTGTGTGTGTGTGTGTGGATGTGAAAGGGGAGATAATGTGAGGTGTGTGCGTTACGTGGGAGTGTATGTTGTGTGTGTGTGTGGATGTGAAAGGGGACATAATGTGAGGTGTGTGCGTTACGTGGGAGTGTATGTTGTGTGTGTGTGTGTGTGGATGTGAAAGGGGAGATAATGTGAGGTGTGTGCGTTACGTGGGAGTGTATGTTGTGTGTGTGTGTGTGTGTGTGTGGATGTGAAAGGGGAGATAATGTGAGGTGTGTGCGTTACGTGGGAGTGTATGTTGTGTGTGTGTGTGTGTGGATGTGAAAGGGGAGATAATGTGAGGTGTGTGCGTTACGTGGGAGTGTATGTTGTGTGTGTGTGTGTGTGTGGATGTGAAAGGGGAGATAATGTGAGGTGTGTGCGTTACGTGGGAGTGTATGTTGTGTGTGTGTGTGTGTGTGGATGTGAAAGGGGAGATAATGTGAGGTGTGTGCGTTACGTGGGAGTGTATGTTGTGTGTGTGTGTGTGGATGTGAAAGGGGACATAATGTGAGGTGTGTGTGTGTGGATGTGAAAGGGGAGATATTGTGAGGTGTGTGTTACGTGTGTGTGTTACGTGTGTGTGTGTGTGTTTAGAGAGCTCCATGTGGTGGCAGTACTGGATAGCGGGACCTTTTGGTGTTGGTGAGATCTGAACACTTTGCTGCTGTGTTTCTTTTTCTTTTTTTTTTAATTTGGGAAAATTTGAAAGTTTTAATATTAAATTAAAGTGTTACTTTTCCCCTAAATTCTAACGTAAACACTTCTCTCTCTCTCGCTCTTGCTCTCTCTCTCTCTCTCTCTCTCAATTGAATTTCTCTCCTTTTATTAGTAGTATTACATGATATATGTTTATTAAAATTTATGGATTTTTACAATTTTTATAAGTGTTAATTTTCAGGCCATTTTCCTTTAACCCTGGTGTATAACATCAAATATACTGATGTGTCAATGCTTTGTGTTTTACAAACCTTTGCTGTTTATTATTAATAATAATAATAATATTATTATTGTTAACATTTTGATTTGTGATGTAGTGCACAATTGTTTTTATTTTATATAAAATACTTTTATACTTTTGTATCGTTTGTGTGAATTTTGATCGTTTTCTGATTTTTCATTTTTCTGAACTATTTGTAGATCTTTTATTTATTTATTTATTTATTTATTTATTTATACTTATTTCGTCGTTTTAACAACAGTTACAAACAGCGTCTGGTGTCAAAAGGTGGCTTCATCGTCGCCGTGATGTTTTTGCCGGCGGTTCTGTACGGCGCTGACCGTGAGGTGGTGAGAACCTGTCAAACCTCCAGTCATTGGCTGTCATGGCGACTGTAAACATGTCCCAGGCCACCAGATTAGACGCCACGTTAATTATCAGCAGAACAAAACGCTGTATCCGATTGTTCTCGTTCTCATTGTACCAGTTTAACAAACGCGTCGTTCTTTCGCTGCTGTTCCTTGGAGCCTGCTCTGACTTGCCATCTCCGAGGTCCTCTGACTCACTCGAGTGTGACGGCGGCCGTCGGCCCCGGATTCATCTTCGGCGAGGCCCCTGGTTCTATCGTGACGATATAACACATGGTCTTGTTCAGTGTCAGAAATCAGCTCCAGCTCTGGTTCAGGTTTTTATAAATGTGCCTCTAGGTGCATAACTTGACAGGTTCCTCACTCCTGAGCACCACACACACACACACACACACACACACACACACACACACACACGTTATCCCGGAGTTGTAAACCGATCTCACGTCGTTTGTTTGTTTGTCTGTTTGTTTCCCCTCCAGGTCACGGGCGTCGTGGGCCGAGCCGAGCTGCTGTCCTCCATCTTTCTCCTGGCGGCCTTCCTGGCGTACACCAAGTCGAAAGGCTCCGATCGCTCCATCGGTAAAACATTGTTTGTTTATGTGAAACATTCCTAATCAGGTTTGGTGACGATCGGCGTTTCCCCTCCCAGACAGATTCAGGTCATATTCGCTGCCTAAACGTTCAGAACAGCATGTACTGTTCTCCTCCTGTCACGTCACATGCCTTTGATCTCGGCACACTTGTACAGACTATAAATATTAACTAAAGGAATAAATCCACACATCAGGAGGTGTCACGCATCAGGCGGCAGTGCGGCTGCAAACGGGGTTAAATTATTTTCTGCTTAGCGTTTCTATAGTAACAGCTCATTCACAGGGGTTTTCTTTAGGGAGACGGTTGGGTGTCGTTTATTTGTGTCTGCCTCTCTGTGTGCCTCTCTGTCTCTCGCTCTCTGCCTCTCTCTTTCTCTCTCTCTTTTTCTGCCTCTCTGTGTGCCTCTCTGCCTCTCTCTTTCTCTCTCTCTTTTTCTGCCTCTCTGTATCTCTCTCTCTGCCTGCCTCTCTCTGCCTGCCTCTCTCTGTCTCTCTCTCTCTCTCTCTTTCTGCCTCTCTGTGTGCCTCTCTGTCTCTCTCTCTGCCTGCCTCTCTCTGTCTGACTCTGTGCCTGCCCCTCTCTCTCTGCCTCACTCTGTCTGCCTCTCTCTCTCTCTCTCTCTTTCTGCCTTACTGTGTGCCTCTCTCTCTCTCTCTCTCTTTCTGCCTCTCTGTGTGCCTCTCTCTCTCTCTCTGCCTCTCTGTGTGCCTATCTGTCTCTCTCTCTCTCTCTCTCTCTCTCTCTCTCTCTCTCTCTCTCTGTCTGCCTCACTTCTCTCGTGAGGGGGGGGGGTCGGTGCCTTGCTCAAGGGCACCTCAGTCGTGGTATTGCCGGCCCGAGACTCGAACCCACAACCTTAGGGTTAGGAGTCAAACTCTCTAACCATTAGGCCACGATCTGTCTGTGTGCACGTCTGTGCTAATCCGTGTCTGTTTAAAAAAAAAAAAAAACCTATATAAATAAAAAGAACCCCTGGTGTTTATTAACCCCCTGTGTGTGTGTTTGTGTGGCAGTGTGGATGCCCATCGTTCTGACCGTGTTCCTGGTTGCCGTAGCGACTCTATGTAAAGAGCAGGGAATCACCGTGATCGGGATTTGCTGCGTGTACGAAGTTTTTGTAGCCCAAGGGGTAAGACGTCTCCGTCCCACTGCATCAGAATCACATACCGAGTCCGATCTAATATTTTAATCAGATATATTTTACTATTATAATAGCGTGTGTTTATCCTGTAGCTGACCCAGTCGTGTCTCTAGTTTGATGATGATGATGATGATGATTGTTAAAGCAGCAGTAGTAGTGAAAGTGCCTCTAGGTAATAAAAATATGACTACGCAGTAATAATAATGCGGTCATGTGCTATAATAACTCTGGTATGTTTTGGTAAGTAGCGATAATTATAGCGAATGATGAGTATAATTACGGATTATCGACTACAAAAATAGAGGAGCCGAAAAAAACTCATTTTAACGCCAAAATTGGCCCCGATTTTCTGTTTGCTTTGTTAAAACGACGCATGTTTTTGTTGTTATTATTTTTTTAAAGTTATTTAATTTAATAAAAAAAAAACGGTTTGTCGACGTTTCTATTCTGCAACACTTTTGTCGCCGTTTCTTCCTTTTTTTTTCTGTTAAACCGTTAGATCTGTTTGTTTACACATCCTCGGGCTGGCGGCTGCTGAAATAATAATTCATAATGCGAACAAAATCCTATCCAAACGCTGCAAATCGCTCCTCACCCCGGCGGGGGCATTTCTGGGTTAATGATCTGCTTGTTATGTTTAATAATGGTATAATTAACTAACCTAGAGTCTGTAGAGTAGATGATAACAGATAAATACACAGGTTGCAGGTCGTTAATTTTGTCTGGCGTCTTCTGCTCTCTCCCTCCCTCCCTCCCTCCCTCCGTCTGTCTGTCTGTCTGTCTGTCTGTCTGTGGCGCAGTTCACCTTGCCCCTGCTGATGGAGATGGCGCTGCAGGTGGTACGAGGGAAGGATATGTTTCCGTACTCTGTGCTGCAGACCTTGCTGAAGTTGGTGGTGCTGGTCATCAGCACGCTGCTGCTGGTTATAGTGCGAGTGCAAGTCATTCAGTCGCAACTGCCCGTCTTCACCAGGTGAGCTAATCTTAAAATGGGGGAATTTATAACCCCGGTGTCATGGGTTCACCACCCCAACCCCTGTGTCCTGGGTTCACAACCCCAACCCCTGTGTCCTGGGTTCACAACCCCAACCCCTGTGTCCTGGGTTCACAACCCCAACTCCGGTGTCCTGGGTTCACAACCCCCACCCCGGTGTCCTGGGTTCACAACCCCCACCCCGGTGTCCTGGGTTCACAACCCCCACCCCGGTGTCCTGGGTTCACAACCCCCACCCCGGTGTCCTGGGTTCACAACCCCCACCCCGGTGTCCTGGGTTCACAACCCCCACCCCGGTGTCCTGGGTTCACAACCCCCACCCCGGTGTCCTGGGTTCACAACCCCCACCCCGGTGTCATGGGTTCACAACCCCGGTGTCATGGGTTCACAACCCCGGTGTCCTGGGTTCACAACCCCGGTGTCATGGGTTCACAACCCCAACCCCGGTGTCATGGGTTCACAACCCCAACCCCGGTGTCATGGGTTCACAACCCCAACCCCAGTGTCATGGGTTCACAACCCCAACCCCAGTGTCATGGGTTCACAACCCCAACCCCGGTGTCCTGGGTTCACAATCCCACTATTTAAGATGGTAGGAAAAGCCAGAACCTGGAGTGAACCCAAACCGATACTTGGAGAACTTTGTATAGACGGTAACACAATCCGAGGATTAACCCGGGAACGTTGAAGCTGTGAGACCGCAACGTTACTCACCAAATTCTTTCAGTGATTCTTCAGCCGTTCCTCAGGAATTCTTTTCTTCGTACGAAAGCCAGGGGTCAGGGCACAGGACCAGACACAATACAACACAACTGCCACTCTGCACAACCCTCTTTGCTCTGGGGCAGTTGTATTGTGTCTGGTCCTGTGCCCCAGAACAAAGAGCGTTGTGCAGAGTGGCAGCACATTTATTATCCAGGAATGAACTATTGGGTTTATGGATAAAACCAGAACTCTGAGGTGACCGTGAGCCTTCACAGAGCAGTGCGCTAAAGTTTGTACGCCCCTGACGACGTAGGGGAAATTTTATTTGAATTTGTTTTTTTTTTTTTTTTTCTAGAGATTGAAAGTCAAGTCAAAAAATAAATGCAAACATTCTGATGAATAAAATGAAGAATTCTGCGCTCTTTAGGATTTGTTATGCACTCAGGTGCATATTATACAAAGAATACAAACGCTGCCATGGATTCTTGGTCCTTATCCTTGTCATAAGGGTTGTGTCCATGCACATAGACTCGAGAGCCTTCAAGCTAAAAACTTTCTACAGGATGTGACAAAGCGCTTACCGTGTCACGCCACAGTGGATTTGTATTACCCGCTGTTATTTTTACAGCCCCTTCAGTAGTAAATAAAAGACGCCATAATCTTTATAATCTGTGAAGGCGGTGGAATGCGCAGTCTGCAGACTCGCTTCCTCGTGTAACTTAAAACTAATCTCGTCTGAATAGAACCATAAGAGATCATTCACCACAGCTTTAAAAGCTTATGACACTTTTGCCGATTCTTCTTGCTCAGTGTGCACACGAATAAGAGCGCGGTCGGAGAAACCAGCGGCGTTTCGCCGGCAGACGCCTTTCTAAGTTTCGGAGGACGTGTAACGATCGGCGTGTCGTTTAACTGCACGAAGAGACGAAGGCACGAGAGCTCGATGTGATGCTCGAGTCAGAAAGGCACAAGTCAGCGCTGCCAAAATGCCTATTAGTGTATTGGCAAGTCTTCACAGAACATGTGACAGATTCAAAGACAGCGCATCAGTGAAATGGCATTTATTAGAGTGATAATAACAAACCGGATAAATAACCACTCGAGATTCAAAGACAGCGCATCAGTGAAATGGCATTTATTAGAGTGATGATAACAAACCGGATAAATAACTACCCGAGTGTTTGGAAACCATTAACCCTCAGAGCTCGGTACGTGGAAGCGTTTGCCTTCACAACTGAACATCTCGCAGCACACTCTGCCCTCTTCCGCATACGCCGACGCCGACAGTCGCCTAGTGCCCCGCCCACCCCCTGAAAAGTTTTCGAGGTGACGAAGCTTGACGCTGGAGACTCCTTTCATAAGCCCGAGAACAAACGTCTCTTTACAGAGCGCAGGTTTAACCAAACCATTTCAGCTGTTTTTGTGTGTGTGTGTGTGTACTGTTTGTGTGTATTGTGTTGAACATAGCATCTTATTTGTTTGTTGCAGGTTTGATAACCCAGCAGCCGTCAGCTC
>NC_062534.1:23613403-23618403 GCF_022655615.1 Tachysurus fulvidraco
GTACTATCTTATTGTGTATTTTTTTAAGTGTATCTGAAATATCAAAGCACTGTGAAGCACTTTGGTCAGCCGTGTGGCTGTTTGTAAATGTGCTATATAAATAAACTTGAACTTGAACCTACAGGACGTTAGCCGTAGCCTACGCACCTAGCTCCTAGCCGTGAGGTCACCTATCAGTAAGCGTGTGTAAGCTGCCGCTAATCCTGTGAGACTAATTACTGACTCTCATGTCTCTTCCTCAGGCTCTCTCTCTGCTCGTCCTCCCGTTCATCCCGGCGTCCAATCTGTTCTTCCCCGTGGGCTTCGTGGTGGCCGAGCGCGTGCTCTACGTCCCCAGCATGGGCTTCTGCGTCCTGGTGGCTCACGGCTTCAAGAGCCTGGCGTTACGAGGGTAAATCTTTTACACCTAACAGTGAAAGGTTCTCACTTGACTGTTTGCTGAATAGTAAGAAATCATTCAATAAGCAACCGATGAAAATCAATCAATGAAGCATTAATAAATGATGAGTTGGCGAGACATGGGAAGACATTTCAAGCTCTTCACGATTTCCTCCATTATGATGAAGGAAAGCAGCTCTAAAGCACGATCATGATGCCACAATGTCTCCTCATACCATTACGCATCGTGCCACACGGTTTGAGGCTATTTAGTTCAGCTTGGACGTTTGCTTTTCCCCCCTCTATGAGAGGTCTCCCACAGCTCAGGCGTGTAGAACCAGAGAATGTCCCCAGTTAGAAAGGGGTGCACATACTTGTTCATCCAGGTTATTGTACCTTTTTCTTCCCTTAAAGGTGCGGTCTCTGTCATTTGAGAAACGCTTCAGAAAATCGCGTCGGGCCGCCAAACAAAACAAAAACAAATCTAACGTGTAGCCGATGAGCAGAAAGGGGCGTGTCTTGTCGTTATGGGTTACCATAGTATTACTCATCGAGTTCATCTGTTGATAAAAATATACCCTCGGCCAGCTGCTATAACCCAGCTTGTCTGGGTTATATACGGGTTATACTTGTGTATATGTGGGGCGGAGCTATCAAAACAGGGGTGGGACCCATTTGGGTTAGGGGCGTGTTTGTTTTGGTGATTTCAAATGTCAACATTGGCTTTCAAACAACGGAGACCTCACCTTTAAACTTTGGTATCGTTTTACACCTTCATATTTAAACGTCATAATCGATTTATATTTTTTTATTTTTTTAAATTATTCTGAAGTAGGATGATGTTGGACACAACCCCCCGCCCCCCGATAATAAAACACTCAAATATTAAAAACTACAAAAATATTCTCCCCAAGTGTGTTTTATTCAACAGCTTTCCCTCCTTTAGGACTCTGAAGAAAGTCTCCTGGTTGTTCATGGGCGTTCTTCTGATCACGCACGCTTTGAAGACCTTCTCCAGGACGTGGGACTGGGAGTCGGAGTACACGCTGTTCACCTCGGCCCTGAAAGTACGCCTCCTGTTTCGTTTGTGGGGTTTTTGTAATACGCTCTTTCTCAAAGTAAATTTCGGACATTTTAGAACGATTTCGTTTCCTTCGCAAGACCCGACGCTAACTTGTAGGTTTTTAAACGTCGTTTGCTTGTTAGCCGAGGGATGTTGGGTTACCAATCGGAAGGTTGTGAGTTCGAGTCCTACGTCCAGCAAACTGCCACTGCTGGGCCCCTGAGCAAGGCCCTTAACCCTCGATTGTATCAGTTGTATAAAAATGAGATAAAATGTAAGTCGCTCTGGATATAAGGACGTCTGCTAAATGCTGTAAATGTAAACGAGTGGAAATAATTAGGAAATCCGATTCTCGTCGATTATCAACAGGACACTTCTACGCCAGGCTCCGCCTCTAAGCTCACCGTGTTTTAACGCAAATCGTCTCGGCGCTCTAACGACGGCGAAGACATAATCAGTTGTTTAAACGTTTAAACATTAAAACGCTTCGTCCTCGGTGGCCGTATCGTGCGGCTAAACGCTCTTCACTGTCGATGATGGAGCATGTGGGCAGGAACACGGCCGACAGTTCGATTAAACCGAACCCGTAAACACCAAGGGAATTTAAATAAAAACATGCCTGTGTTGGTTCTCTGAAATATACATTTTCTCAAAGTTGAGACATCAAACTCTTCTTGGCCGGAGTCCTCCATTTTCCACAGAACCTCATTTAAAAACATTTTTCTCCAGTATTCGCCTCAGCAGCCACGATCGAGGGTTTTCTCAGGCAGGGTTTTACAATTTTTCATTTTTTATTTTTTTTTTCACTTTTCCACATGAATATCACAGATGACCAAAACCACATGTGAGCGACATATGGTGTTGGTCAGCCTCCATCTGAATATCCAGAGTCTGACTCCGATTCGTCTCAGGAGGAAAAGCAAACATGCGGCGAGTTTCAGGTTCATGACCCGAGAGGTGTTAAGAAAAAAGGCTTTAAAACAATATTTTTTTTATTTTTTATTAGGTCATCATCATTAGGAGTTTAATCAGTCATGCAGGTCTTCAGTGTAACAGCGGGAGTTTAAGGACGCACGACGTTCACGAATCCTGTTCGATTCACGGATTTACGACCGTTTAAAAGACATGCGTTTTTGCCTGAATGTATACGTATAAAACTAAATAAATCCACATAACTGCTATAAAGAGAGGTTTAAAATTGTAAACAAACTGGAGTACAGGTTCACCCTGTCTTAAGGACTGAACAACCAGAGTATCGCAAAATTCTCTTATTTTATCCTGAAATAGAGCTCCAAAGTCGGCTAAATCGCCCGACTTCCTCAGCTTCTGTCTCGGGCACCGTAGATCAGCGGTCCCCAACCTTTTTTTCCCCGCGGACTGGTCAATGTTTGATCATTTTACCGCGGACTGGTGGGGGGTGGGGGCTATACAATTACATTAAAATGAATAATTTTAATTTAATTGTATTTAAACATGCCTTTATAACTCACTACAACGCTAAATCGATGAGAACCCTGAGCTTGTTTCTTTACAACGAGACGGTTCCATCTGGGGTAACAGGAGACAATGACACCCGAAGTGTGTCGCTTATGTCCAGTTTATTCCGTCGTTTTGTTTCGGTTGCCGTCACTGCAGAAAACCCCGCTTCACACAGATAGCATGTCGGAAATGGCGATAGGGATGTAAGTGCTGTGGTGACAATCTCAGGGTATTCCGCCATGACTTTAATCCAGAACACCGGCAGAGTTTCTAACTTTCTAACGACGTCTGTTTCGTGCTCATTTTTGCTAATTTGTGGGTTAAATTTGAGCAAACACAATATACACGTACACCAAGCACTGTTAAACATGACAAAGTACCGGTGAACAGAGAGAAGAGCGATACACACCTTCTCTCTCCACCAAAGCTACAACACCACTGCCGCTCGCAGCCGCTCAGCTCCAGACGTCACCTAAACCCGGCCCGATATCATGATATTTTGTGCATGCGCGGTATCGGTGCGGCTTTAGGTGACGTCTCTCAGCTCCCGGTTAACCTCTCGTCCATGGAAAGTCGCACAAACCCGAGAGAAATACACCACAGTAAATAAAATGGAAATAATTTAATGTTCCTTGGGCGGCCCGGTACCATTTGGTCCACGGACCGGTACCGGTCCGCGGCATGGGGGTTGGGGACCACTGACCTAGATCACCGGTGTCGTCATCAGAAACATACCCAAGAGCTTTGGGACACTTCTGACGTGTCCCATGTAACAAACGTTAAACATGTATTTGTCAGGTCCAGCGTGAGCTATTCGAACATCATTACATGGCTCTTTGGGAACTCTGGTGTTCAAGACTGACGAGTTCTATGACGTGAGTCACACATTCCCATGAGGCACATCACCATTTTTTTTTTATCGTGACGGTTACACCCTATTTACCAGTATTAACAATAGGTCTCGAACCAAATCCATACCTTTGTGATAATATCACTCTAAATAAGGACACATCACTCTGGCGCCATCTTTATTTATTCAGCCAAAAAAAAAAAAAACTTTTAACTTTGGACTGACGACGGCTCTGAAGTGACCCGACGTGCCATTACCTGTCGTGATGTTTTCTACATTCTACATCAGCCAATCATGTTGCCAATCATCGAGCCTTCACACATAGCAGGTTCTGGCAAAACTCAAACCAGCCTATCTGGCATCTACACCCATGTCTCGGCCACCGTGCCAAACGTCAACCTCGTCACCATATACTCGTTTCTCAACACACTCCAACTCACTCAACACGGGTTTTGTGGCAAGCAGCAAGTAAATAAAACCTTCCCACGTGATTAGCACCGGGTCGTGTAAGTCATTCGAGATTTAAAGCAGCGTTCCTCCTTCTTCTTCATCATAATATTTACAGTCATATTAACGGCATGTGGCAGGCGCTCTTATCCGGAGTGGCGTACGCGTTGATTCCATTTTATTCTACAACCGAGAAAGGGCCTCGCTCAAGGACCCAGCAGAAGCAGCTTGGTGGATCTGGGATTCAAGCTCACAACGTTCTGATTAACACCATAATCACTAAGCTACCACATCCCCACGTAACAGTGCCATATCCTCGATTACCCAAACTTGCTTTTCCCCCCCCCCCAGGTGAACAAGAACAACGCCAAACTCTGGAACAACGTCGGCCACGCTTTGGAGAACCAGAACGATTATGAGCGAGCGCTCAGGTATTTCCTCCAGGCTACAAGAGTACAACCAGGTATGAGTCACCAAACACAACACCCACAGCACCGAAGGTACAAAGTGTTACAAGCAGCAAATTCAATTCCGTTCTTTATTTCATTCATTTCGAATGCTTTGCGATTTTTGGCGACAGTTTTAGCGACAGTTTTAGCGTCTCTCACTCATGCCCCTTTACCACCGAGGCAGTTTGAGTGCAGGTTCGGAGCCTAATTTAGAACCAGTTCTTTCTGTTTCGACCGCCAAAGCACCGGCTCCGAACCAGGAAAAGTAGCGGGGCTACTGTTAGCGCGTTTGATAATGTACCTTAAGTATACTAATGTTTAATACACTTTTACT
>NC_062534.1:23623403-23625903 GCF_022655615.1 Tachysurus fulvidraco
AACGGTGCACCAGAGATGTCAAGTTCAAATCCCATCCGATCAAAGCCAGGGTGCTCTCTCTCTCTCTTTCTTTCTCTCTCTTTCTTTCTCTCTCTTTCTCTCTCTCTCTGTCTCTTTCTCTCTCTCTCTCTCTCTCTCTCTCTCTGTCTCTCTCTCCTTCTCTCAGTCTCTCTGTCTCTGTCTTTCTCTCTGTCTCTGTCTGTCTCTCTCACTCTCTCTGTCTCTCTCGCTCTCTCTGTCTCTTGCTCTATCTATCTATTTATCTATCCATCCGATCAAAGCCAGGGTGCTCTCTCTCTCTCTTTCTTTCTTTCTCTCCGTCTGTCTCTCTCTCTCTCTCTTTCGCTCAGTCTCTGTCTCTCTCTCTTTCGCTCAGTCTCTTTCTCTCTCTCTCTGTCTCTCTCTTTCTCTAAAAGCTTTGAGATCTTTAGAACGTAGGACTTTGCAGCTAGTTCACAGCATTACGCGTGATGATAAACAAACGCGTACAGCTCGTCATCCTGTAAATAAATAATCACCCCGTCACCGTTTCCTCTAACAGCTCGATCCTCTGTGATTTATTCCTTCCTTATGTAGTGCGCCGGCTGATCCTTATGCAGCATTATGACCTGTAGCAATTTGTCTTCTTTCCAGATCATTCCAGGAAAAAAGTATGCGACGCGTGTGGCCCCCAACCACCTGAACGTCTACATCAACCTAGCAAACCTGATCCGAGCCAACGAGTCTCGGCTGGAGGAAGCGGACCAGCTGTACAGGCAAGCCATCAGCATGAGGCCCGACTTCAAACAAGCCTACATCAGCAGGTGAACAGCGCAGAGCCGTGACGTCAGCACGGAGCTCGCGGCTTTTATACCACGGCTACATTTACACTCCCGTGACACACGGACTCGTGCGTACAGGAAACACGTTTCGGCACGCGCACAAAAGCTCCTGATAGTATTGGAAATGCCAGTAACGGGATAATCTGTATTTGGGAACCTTCCAAGAAGCTTTCCACTTGGAAAACAAGAGGGAAGGAATGGCTGAAGGCGAAGCAGACTTACTTCAACATTCCTCATGAGCTTCATAAATCACCTTTAAAATTCACGTCACATTCACGAGCGGATCCCCGACTCGCTAAGAGTGAGCTGTCGGTCCACGTTCTGTAACATCAACTCTCACCGTAGTTCTAACACGTTCTAAGGCCCGCCCTAATAAGCTATCGTTTCTATGGTAACGGGGACATGACATACAAAAAGCCTGTAGTCGTTTATACGGTAAGGTTTTCCGCCAGGAGACTTTCCTCAGGTATCAGTGCTCTTTAAGGGTCTGTAACGTCAGCTGGAACAGGAACCCAGACCGTGTTTAAACGGTCGCCGTAGTATAAGAGGAATAAAACCCTTCTAGGAAACTTCTAAACTTCTAGGAAACTTCGAAAGTGCTTAGTAGCTTCTTTACTGATTCATTTGCACGAATGCATTATTCATTTATGTAAAACATCTCTTATAAACATGCAGAACGCGGTGTGTTATTTATTTATTTATTTATTTATCGTCCTCTTTCTAACCCCTGCTGCCGTGTGTCGGTCTGCACAGAGGTGAACTCCTGCTGAAGATGAACAAACCCAGCGAGGCCAAGGACGCCTACTTGCGTGCGCTAGAGTTGGACCGTACCAACGCCGACCTGTGGTACAACCTGGCCATCGTTAACATCGAGATGAAGGATCCTTCAGAAGCCCTGAGGAACTTCAACCGTGCGCTGGATCTCAACCCACATCACAAACTCGCCCTTTTCAACTCGGCTCTGCTCATGCAGGAATCCGGTGGGTGCGGCTCCTCACGAGAAGCTGTTTGTACAGATTTAATCTCCAGTCGTGACTAAACGCCGCTCGTGGGAAACGTTATCTCGCTTCCACGACGCAGCTCTCACCTCGGGTTTAAAAAGAAAGTTTACTTGTCGCGTAGTTTCTGTACATTTCTTACTCGTTTGCATGATAGTGGACTTCATTTGCATGAGTTGCAGCTAAACGCAGGCGGTCTGGTCGCTGCAGCATTTACGTTGTGTGGCTGAAGTTGAGGGTTAGGGCCTCGCTCGTGGTGGCAGCTTGGTGCACCTGGGATTTGAACTCACAACCTTCTGATGATTAGTCTGACACCTTAACCACTCGACTGCCACAACCCTGTGGGAGAAAGCAGAGAAATGTGAGTATAACAGGATTGAGAGTAGTATATGGAACACAAAATGTGAAACCAGCCGCTGTTTGGCAGCTAGATGTTGGACTAACTGACCCTGAACCTAGTACACACACACACCGCACACACACACCGCACACACACACCGCACACACACACCGCACACACACACCGCACACACACACCGCACACACACACCGCACACACACACAGACGGCACACGCACACGGCACACACACCCGGCACACCGCACACACACGGTACACCGTACACCACACGGCACATCACGCGGCACACACACCGCACACACGTGGCACACCACATGGCAC
>NC_062534.1:23630903-23658403 GCF_022655615.1 Tachysurus fulvidraco
GTTTATTTATTTATTTATTTATTGGCTGCTCCCTAAGTGATGTCCTGAATAATTCTGGGAATCTGGATAAACCTATCTCTTCTCCCTCCCAAACCCCTCCCCCCCCCCGGACCCCCGTCCACAACCCCTCCCACCCCCTCTTGACCTGGGTCACTTTTCCGGTGTATTTATGTTTGCACGTCGACAGACGCCAATGTCGTACGCACGAATCGTCCCACTGACATTTTGATCTCACACAAGCGTGTAATGCGATAACGCGGCGGCTCCATGTGATTGGCCGATTTACATTATTATCGGATTAAGCAATAAATGAGGTTTTTGTGGATTTGTAATTCCCTGATTGCACTTAAAAGGCTCGCACGCAGCTGAGACATTCTTGGACTGTGAAGATTAAGGTGATAAACAATGCTGGACTGTCAGACTGTGGTCAGAGGTCACGGCACCAACCGTTTCTCACTCCGGGACGGTTCCAGACGTGCGTAGGACCGATTCTGATCTGGTCATGTTATGTTGCATTTTCCCAACATATAAATTTGTTCAATTCAATTCTAATTTGTAATAAATAAGTAACATGGCTGCAGCTCAGTGCTAAAACATTACTGTAGATACAAATCAGAGCTTCGGTTCAAGTTTACATCAAACAACCGAATAAAGAAATTTCTGATTTCTGTGATTAACTGTAGGAGATGTTCTGGTTCGAGTAGTTCAGAAATTGTGTGTGAGAGTGTGTATTTGGTGTGGGCCATTGCAGTCCATATTGTGTGAGTGTGTGTGTTGTGCTCGGTACAGTTCAGTGCAGTTATTGAGGAGTCTGATGGCTTGTGGGAAGAAACTGTTACGCAGTCTGGTCGTGAGGGCCGAATGCTTCGGTACCTTTTTCCAGATGGCAGGAGGGTGAAGTTTGTGTGTGTGTGTGTGGATGGTTGGTGAAGAGGGTGTGTGAGGGGTGTGTATAGGGTGAGGGGTGTGTATAGGGTGAAGAGTGTGTGTGAGGGGTGTGTATAGGGTGAAGAGTGTGTGTGAGGGGTGTGTATAGGGTGAAGAGTGTGTGGGGTGAAGTGTGTGTGAGGGGGGTTAGGGGTGTGTATGGGGTGAAGAGTGTGTGTGAGGGGTGTGTATAGGGTGAAGAGTGTGTGTGAGGGGTGTGTATAGGGTGAAGAGTGTGTGTGAGGGGTGTGTATAGGGTGAAGAGTGTGTGTGTGAGGGGTGTGTATAGGGTGAAGAGTGTGTGTGTGTGAGGGGTGTGTATAGGGTGAGGGGTGTGTATAGGGTGAAGAGTGTGTGTGAGGGGTGTGTATAGGGTGAAGAGTGTGTGTGAGGGGTGTGTATAGGGTGAAGTGTGTGTGTGTGAGGGGTGTGTATAGGGTGAAGAGTGTGTGTGTGTGAGGGGTGTGTATAGGGTGAAGAGTGTGTGTGTGAGGGGTGTGTATAGGGTGAGGGGTGTGTATAGGGTGAAGAGTGTGTGTGAGGGGTGTGTATAGGGTGAAGTGTGTGTGTGTGAGGGGTGTGTATAGGGTGAAGTGTGTGTGTGTGTGAGGGGTGTGTATAGGGTGAAGTGTGTGTGTGTGAGGGGTGTGTATAGGGTGAGGGGTGTGTATAGGGTGAAGAGTGTGTGTGAGGGGTGTGTATAGGGTCGAAGAGTGGTGTGTGAGGGTGTGTATAGGGTGAAGAGTGTGTGTGAGGGGTGTGTATAGGGTGAAGAGTGTGTGTGAGGGGTGTGTATAGGGTGAAGAGTGTGTGTGAGGGGTGTGTATAGGGTGAAGAGTGTGTGTGAGGGGTGTGTATAGGGTGAAGAGTGTGTGTGAGGGGTGTGTATAGGGTGAAGTGTGTGTGTGTGAGGGGTGTGTATAGGGTGAAGTGTGTGTGTGTGTGAGGGGTGTGTATAGGGTGAAGTGTGTGTGTGTGTGAGGGGTGTGTATAGGGTGAAGTGTGTGTGTGTGTGAGGGGTGTGTATAGGGTGAAGTGTGTGTGTGTGTGAGGGGTGTGTATAGGGTGAAGTGTGTGTGTGTGTGAGGGGTGTGTATAGGGTGAAGTGTGTGTGTGTGTGAGGGGTGTGTATAGGGTGAGGGGTGTGTATAGGGTGAAGAGTGTGTGTGAGGGGTGTGTATAGGGTGAGGGGTGTGTATAGGGTGAAGAGTGTGGGTGAGGGGTGTGTATAGGGTGAAGAGTGTGTGAGGGGTGTGTATAGGGTGAGGGGTGTGTATAGGGTGAAGTGTGTGTGTTGGGGTGTGTATAGGGTGAGGGGTGTGTATAGGGTGAAGAGTGTGTGTGAGGGGTGTGTATAGGGTGAAGTGTGTGTATAGGGTGAAGTGTGTGTGTGTGTGTGAGGGGTGTGTATAGGGTGAAGTGTGTGTGTGTGAGGGGTGTGTATAGGGTGAGGGGTGTGTATAGGGTGAAGAGTGTGTGTGAGGGGTGTGTATAGGGTGAAGAGTGTGTGTGAGGGGTGTGTATAGGGTGAAGAGTGTGTGTGAGGGGTGTGTATAGGGTGCAGAGTGTGTGTGAGGGGTGTGTATAGGGTGCAGAGTGTGTGTGAGGGGTGTGTATAGGGTGAAGAGTGTGTGTGAGGGGTGTGTATACGGTGAAGAGTGTGTGTGAGGGGTGTGTATAGGGTGAAAGTGTGTGTGTGAGGGGTGTGTATAGGGTGGAGTGTGTGTGTGAGGGGTGTGTATAGGGTGAAGAGTGTGTGTGTGAGGGGTGTGTATAGGGTGAAGAGTGTGTGTGTGTGAGGGGTGTGTATAGGGTGAAGTGTAAGGTAAGTGTCCATGATAGAGGGAAGAGAGACCCCCATCATCTTCTCCGCTGTCCTCACTATCCGCTGCAGGGTCCTGCGATCCGAGATGGTGCAGTTCCCAAACCACACAGTAGTGCAGCTGCTCAGGATGCTCAATGCTCTCACTGGTCCCTCTCTAGAACGTTCTGTAAGGACTGTGAGCAAAAAAAAAGGAAGCCATGAACACGGCTACTGATAAAACCCCAAAAACAACCCCAGATTTGAACTTTAAGGTGCTTTCTGGAACAAACTGATAGCATTATGAGGAGTGTTTTTTTTTTTCACTTCAAAATTGTGCCTAGCTTGCAAAAAAATAGTTTGGGGGTAGGGGTGAATACTTACGCATCCTACTATCAGTCAGAAGAGAAGAACACAAAGGAAACGAATTCTTTGTTAAAATAACATTAGGCTTGGCCTCGTAACCTGGAGGCGCCTCGACGGCAGCAAATAAAACATCGGGTGGAGAAATTTCACAGCGGAGCGACGGAATGAGCCGTGAGGTTTTCGGGTTTTAATGAAAGCAGTGTTTCAGCACATGGGATAAATGTTGAAGCAGGTCTCTGCCTGCTGATAGCACCACTGTGTAAACTTGGGTGTCTTTGAAGCGGCGCTCTCACACCTGTCAGGTGTCACCTTTATCACCTGTTTGCTGCTTTACGTGCTTTACGAGTCGGTTTATGAGTCAGGTCGAGTTAGTCATCGTCCTTTATTGTCGCAAACGTGAGTCAGTGGTAGTCTTGTTTAACATTAGTTTCACACCTCAGGGTGTGTGTGTGTGTGGAATTATTTAGGATCGACCAAATCGCGTATGTTTGGGGAAATGGAGGCATCTGGAAGCGTCTTGTGAGCGTTTAATTTGCAATATTTTTTTTGAGGTTTCAGCGTTTTTTTGGTTTTTTTTTGCTGATTTTGCATTCCAGATCGTTTTACTTCCACGGTTGGTGAAGAGGGTGTGTGGGGTGAAGACTGTGTGTGTGTGTGAGGGGTGTGTATGGGGTGAAGAGTGTGTGTGTGAGGGGTGTGTATAGGGTGAAGAGTGTGTGTGAGGGGTGTGTATGGGGTGAAGAGTGTGTGTGTGAGGGGTGTGTATAGGGTGAAGAGAGTGTGTGTGAGGGGTGTGTATAGGGTGAAGAGTGTGTGTGTGAGGGGTGTGTATAGGGTGAAGAGTGTGTGTGTGAGGGGTGTGTATAGGGTGAAGAGTGTGTGTGTGAGGGGTGTGTATAGGGTGAAGAGTGTGTGTGTGAGGGGTGTGTATAGGGTGAAGAGTGTGTGTGTGTGTGTGAGGGGTGTGTACAGGGTGAAGAGTGTGTGTGTGAGGGGTGTGTATAGGGTGAAGAGTGTGTGTGTGAGGGGTGTGTATAGGGTGAAGAGAGTGTGTGTGTGTGTGAGGGGTGTGTACAGGGTGAAGAGTGTGTGTGTGAGGGGTGTGTATAGGGTGAAGTGTGTGTGAGGGGTGTGTATAGGGTGAAGTGTGTGTGAGGGGTGTGTATAGGGTGAAGTGTGTGTGAGGGGTGTGTATAGGGTGAAGAGGAGAAGCTATGCCTCAATTAGCATACGATGGCTCTCGATCTCGATCTCCTCCGTTCCTGCTTTTGAACTCTACTGTGATAGTAGGGATGTTGTAGCCTAGTGGTTAAGGTGTCGGGCTACCGATCGGAAGGTTGTGAGTTCGATTCCTACATCCACCGAACTGTCACTACTTGGGCCCCTGAGCAAGGCCCTTAACGCTCAGTTGTATAAAAATGAGCTAAAAATGTAAGTCGCTCTGAATCACGGCGTCTGCTGAATGAATGTGAAATGTGGTGTTGAGTCCCAAGTTTTATTTTTTTCCCTCAAACATGTTTTTCCAAAACACAAACGAATAACAAACTGCTGCGGTGGAGTCGGAGATGGAGATCCAGCATGAAGCTCTTTGTTTTCTTATAACCGCATGTCCTAAAGTGTTTTATAGGAGATACGACAGCCCCTAAATGACACATTTCTAATGAACATTTTATGCTTTTTAAACCATTTTTGGAACATTTGTGAGAATCGACACTTCCTCGGCACCCTGTTGGTCTCTGGAATTTAATTTGTTTGAAATGTAATTAAAAAAAAAACCAAAACATCATTTAAACAAAAAAAAAAAACGATTTAATTCTGAAAACGTCAGAAAACGTCCCGATACGCATATAAAGATCTCCATAATATTAAAGATTAAAGCTGCATGATTTTTGTAATCTGTTCATCATTTCCCAGCGCTAGCCGTTCATGTCGGTGTCGAATGGCTGTCGCTATAGCGACGATAACTTAACAAGATGAACGTTAACGTTTCCTTTCTCTCACGTGTAGGAAACCTGATCGTTTGCCTTTACAACTTTCCTAATTTTATTTATTTATTTATTTATTTATTAAATAAAAATTTTTATTTTTAAAAACGACTTTATTTAGATTATTATGATTTTAAAAAAAGGGATCGTTCACTTTAATCTGAATAAACGTGCGTTATCGTAGGCAGGCTTTTAAGGATAAAATTAGCTTTTTCATTTTGTGGGCAGGTTTGTTTTCTTCCCCCACACACTAGTCTGAAATCACAAGATCCTTGATGCTACAGTAGATTTAATAAAGTGTCCACATGGGCGTGGTTCTGTGGTATCTGTCAGCGAGGCTTTGGAGCTTCTATGCTTTTCTTTGTCCACATTTTAAGGGTTGGTGTGAAGCCCAGACACCACCACCACCACCACAAAAGAAATGCTAAGCTAATAAAGAGTTTTTTTTATTACATAAAGATTATTTTCCGACCGTTGTCACGGTGCGAGCTTTGTTTTTGATGTCAACGTGATGATTTGAAGCTTGATGGTTAACTTTGTGATTATCTGATGGAACGGTTTTGTGTCATGCGCTAAACATGTTTAAACACTCAGTCGGCGTGATTTGGTGTTATTGTTCGTCACTTTGCAAGCAGTGCAGGAGCCTCGGTGGCGATTTCCTGCGTTTGAACCGAGAGGAGTTATTTTCAGAGCCGTGGTCACTCTCAGGGTCGTGTAAACAGTAATAGATTGGTCCTTTGGCAGAACAATTGTGGGAATTCCCAGGATGCGTTCTGGGAGCGGACGCTCGAGCTCGACCGACTCGACCTGGGGGCTGCACACAAAGTCTTATGTAAGATACCGAAGCTTTCCTAGACCACAGGTTGACCTTTGGCCTCGAGGAAGTGTTTAAGCTGTAAAAGCTTTACACGGAGCTTATGATAAGCAGCAGGGCCGTCGTTGTCACCCACCCACCCCTCCGTTCCCTGATTCCTAAATCCGTCATCTGTTCTCTCTTCGACCGGCTCCTTATTCCCTTCTCAGTACTTTGCTGCATTTGATTTCATTTGTTTTAAGTTACAGGATCCCTGCAACCGACGTCAAGCCAAAAAAGTCTCGCGTGCCGGGCTGAACGGTAAATAAATTGAGATCGACATGAACGCATAGAGATCACAGAGTCCGAGTGCAGAGCCAGAGAGACTTAAGAGGCAACTTATGACCGTGCCTTTTCTTCTACGAGCCTGATACGAGTGTGTGTGGCTTTCAACAAGAAGTGTGTAGCTATACGGTGCGCTTTGCCAAAATCCCACAGAGCTTCAGTTGCTATAAACTGCTCCGACTGTCTCGAGCGAATATCAGAACGAGAAGTCCTCTGTGAAGTCCTAGACGTAACCCGAGCCGTGAGCTTCGAGTCCGATTTGTCTTATTATTAATAAAATCACCCTTTTAGAATGCTGGAATTGTAATGTGTATCATGTGGGCCAGAGATTCCTCAACCATACCGTGAAGAAGATCTAATCTGAAAGCCTTGAAACGATCGTCTCCTCCTTTAGAAGTCCGTCTCCCGGAGATCACGGCGAAGACTAAGCGCTCGACACAGACGACGATCACGATGACCTCTAACCTTTGCCATGTTAAAGCTCTGGGACCCGAAAAAGGTTGCGGGAGATGCGAGGTTAAACCTTTGCCATCTGTGTCTCGTTTCACAACTCCAAATTCCTCATGAGGATTTGATTTGCATGTAAAATCTGGGAACCGTTTCCACATATTGTACACGGATGAGGATCGCGTTTAACAGTGCTGTCTGGTGCTTTTATGCCTTTCTGCTTATATCTGTCCGGCCGTTTGTTCATGGGAAAGTGGACGACTCGTGATTAGCGTTTTGGCTTTCAGGACAGTGCGGTTTATTAACGAGCACACCTGATACCAGGAGTACGTTAATGAGAAGGCCACCAGAGCTTAAGCAAAGCTCAACCCGGATTAACCGTTACATCACCTCGGTGTAGTGCTTGACCTTGAAAAACACTCTAACGCTATTAAAATCTAAGTGTGATCTGCCAGTCAGTGTTGTGTAAGTGATTTAGCTCACATTCATTCAATGCTCCTTGCATTCCAGGCTTGTTGCCTTAACATATTTAGCACACCGCATCTAGTACGACACGTTATAAATACCACCGGTTTCTCAACATTCTTTATTCGACCGAGTCAATGACACTTCTGTCCTGTTCCGGTATACAGACCCCGGTTTGGTCCAAAGTTATTTATTCCTGCACCGCTAATCTGTGTCCGCGTGCATGGAGTCGGCATCTCGTTCGATCTTCCTTTCATCTTTACCACGTTGTGGGTGTACAGAAGCACACACTATCACTCATTGCTAGAAGAGTACAAAGTGCTAGATTTTTTTGCCTTTTGAAGCTCCTTTCGTAAAATGCGTCGTGCTAAATATTAACGTTGAGATTGCGGTAGGTTGGAAGGATGATAAGTGCAGATTACGTGCTTGGTGTCGTAAATCGGTCACGCTAAAGCAAGAGAGCAAGGGCGCGAGCAAGGGTTCGGTCTTGCTCAAAGAGCTCGAAACATCTGCTTGTGCAATGTCTCCGGCTTCCTGTTGAGCTGATTCATAAATTGTAGATAGATTTGAGGTCAAAAACAGACTAAAGAGACTAAACAGAAAAAAAAAATGGGGATAGTAATTAGCCTTAGCCTCTGGTGTGTGTGTGTGTGTGTGTGTGTGTGTTTCTATGTGCTTGTGACCTGCGATGGGTTGGTACCCCTTTCACACTTTGTCCCCCAGGGCCCCTGGGATCATCTTCAGGTTCACTGTGAGCAATGTGTAGGATAATAATAGTTCTACAAGTCGAATTGCAAAATATCGAGTAGCTAAAATACGTACACTTTGATACCACCAGTTAGAACACACTTTAAGCCAGGATCACACTGTGCTTTTTTTTTATTTATTTTTTTATAATCCTTCATGATTCAGACTGTCAGACTGTACAAACATGATCCCCATGTCACACCGTAGGGTCTCGGTTATCATGTCAGACTGTACGTCTGTCGAGACGCATCAAACTCGGACGCACACAAGAAGACGCGTCTGGGGTTTTATGTTTTAGGTATTAAAATATCAGGTAGCAGCAAACGAAACAATCTTTATAGCTTTTCTTCCTGCTGTAATGTCCACCTGACTTGTTTCGACATCTTCCCTGATGTGGTTTAAAGTTGTGAGTTAATTCTTGGTTTGATGCACGTCGTAAGAGATGTCACAGTGTAGGTAAGTGTCTGAAATCTCCTGACACTGCCCGAACTTCATCTGAGGAAAAAACTGATTGCAACTCCCATTGATTGGCTGTCGGTAACCATATCAAACCAGCGACGACTACAGGTTGTACCCTAGGATTCTAGAAATCTTTTAGGATTTTCGAAATTTGGCTCAGACGACCAAATCACGGCCAAAATCACACAGTGTGAGCCCGGCTTTAGGTCTGAGGTCAGGGCTTAAAGGTGGTGTCTCCGATTTTTGAGAAATGCTTCAGAAAACCGAGTCGGGCCGAAAACTAAACAAAAATCAAAACAAACGTGTAGCCATTGAGCAGAAAGGGGCGTGTCTTGTCAATATGGGCGGAGAGAGTGTGTGACATTAGCAGAAAGCGGTTTTAACATCGACATGGAGGATAAAAGCAAAGAAAGAAAGAGAAGAAAGACTTACGATAAGGACAAGAAGTAGGACGTGTTAATATAGGATCAGCTTTCCAGCGCTGGAGAGAACTGAAGGAGCAGGAAGTTGGCCACATATTCACAGGTTGGAGTTTCCTGAGTCAATAACTCCTGAGCTAAACGCTGTTACTACACAAATAACACCTCTTTTCTATCGTAGTAATGTAGAGAGGCAGCTACAACCGCGTTTTGTGTAGTAACAGCGTTTAGCTCAGGAGTTATCGACTCGGGAAACTCCCACCTGTGAATATGTGGCCGACTTTACTTAAGACGCCGAGGCGCTTTTTTCCTTCTCGATAGGTGAGTAACATTGGTTTTACTTTGTTACACAGAACTAATATATGCCTTTGTCCTTTACATCATTATGCTTGTGTGGCATTTTTGCTTCTTTGTTTATCTACAATCGTATTGTTCTTCCCTTCAGCTATGATAAAGACACGTTTCTTTCCATTAGTCGCCTGGGTTATGTATGTATGTGTGGGTGGAGCTATCGATACAGGTGTGGGACCCATTTGGGTTAGGGGCGTGTTTGTTTTGGTGATTTTATATGTTGACATTGGCTTTCAAACAACAGAGACCCTGCCTTTAAGTGGCAGATTGTGGTCTGGATACAGACCTTGCAAAATGGAGCAAACCGAGTGATCCAGTGATACCAGTAACACCCCCAAAACCCCGTCACACACCCCAGTAGAGTCTTGGCTAATTCACCTATAGGCCATCTCTGCTACCTCTGAGATACATAAACCAATTTTATATCACAACATCACAGGTTAGAATAAGACACTCAGAAAAATCCTATCTGCCCACTTTAATGAACCATGAGCTTACGTGGTTCGTTAGTTAGACAGCAGATACTTTTAAATATCAGGCATTAATTTTGTGGTCTTTCAGAGTCATTTTCCAGAACTCTGTAAACAAGAAATATTATGTTACAACCCATAAATAATAGCTTTAGGGTCATAATTTTATTTACACCCCTGAATTTTCCCGGGATCCGTTCAGTCTGGCCAGATGAGTGTCCTCATTTTTATTTACTAGAGAACATTTCTTGATGTCCTGTACCATCTGGAAGAGCTTCTTACGCTGTATATACTGTCCGTTCTTCAAAGACGTCTTTGCAGGATGGACTGTGGATATGACAACACTATTTTAGACAAGCCCATTATTTTGTGGAAGAAGCATTAGGGTGCAGATCAGAAGGTTGTAAGTTTAAATACTGACAATGAAATGCTGTCAGTGTTGAGCCCTTGATCCTGACCGTTAACCTTGACTGCTGAAATATACCATGTCTCAGCTGTAAGTCACTTTAGATAAAAACATCAGCCACATGGACTTGCTAAACACTCGGCTTCAGATCTCACCATGACCTCTCAGTTCAACACTGTATCGCTATGTGGACGGGATTAGATTTGCCCGAGGACCTAGAGGACCTGTCTTTGCAGGCTCGGCGGCAGCTTGTACATCCATCCCATTGTCTAACAAAATCACTGAGGTCAAATAGAAAGGCACATTGTGCAATACAGACTGTTGAAATCTTCAGAAATCATCTCACTGTGAATTCATTTGCAAAATGTTGTGGACAGAAAGGTGTCTAAACCAGCGTTCAGTGCAACACATTGACAAGAAGCAACCTAATAGTTCTCAACCCTGGTCCTGGGGTCCCTGCTGTCCTGGTTAGGTCTGGTAATTAGCTGATCAGGTAAATCATGTAAACAGGAAGTAGGAGAAACACTAAAATGTGGAGAGCAGGGTGGTGGAATCTATGACGAAGACTTGTCCCCACAATGCCATATACAATAGATGTCCTCACAAAGCAGCTTTGCTTTGTGAAATATATACATTTTAAGATGGTATATGCAGCCGTAAAGACAACAGCAGAGATGATGGTGGTGAGGAAAAAAACTTCAGAGGAACCAGACTCGGAAGTGAACCCATCCTCATCCGGGTGACTCTGGATAATGTGATTATAAATCATCCCCCTTCTATACCTATGTGCTATATGGCCAAAGATTGTAATTTCTTGATAAGTGATAAATACAGATTTTTCCTGCCATTTGTAGAGATGCTCTGTTTCAGATCATTTGCTGCAGATATCCAGATGTTCTGCAGAATTTTCAGATTAACCATGGCTTTCGCGGGTCTCTCAGTATTTTGAAAACCGTCGATCTCTGCGGCGGTAAATCGGCTCACTCTCTTACACACACTCTAGATATTCTACTGTTATAATGTTTTGTGGCTTATCTATCTCTAGCTGCGGATCAGACAGGTTCAAGCATCAGATCTTCAGCAAACCTGAGAAGAGAATTTTACATTTTGTTCATTTCTTTTCTTTCACAAACATGACTTGCTCTTTCATGACCACAGATGTTATCTATACTCCATCATCCAGATTGGTGAATGTTGACGCTTCTCTGTAAGACAAGCTAAACACTTTCTATACTCGCTTCAGAGCTGCAGCTAACAGCGCTAATGGTGTTAGGAATGCTAATAGCGCTATGCATGCAACATGCATGAGGAGAGTGCCAGAGCAGAAAACACACTCGTCATCTCGGATCTTGACATGAGGAAGGTGTTCAGGTTAGTGAATACTAGGAAGGCAGCGGGACCAGACGTTATCCCAGAACGGGTCCAGAACAGTCTACAATATCCGCATGCTAAAAAACCCCACCATAGTTCCTGTCCCGAAAGAAGCCCCAGCCCGCTTGTCTCAATGAATGACCTGACCTCTGTAGAAGTGCTTGGTCAGAAACTTCATCACTTCTTCATTACCTGATTCCCTGAACCCACTACAGTAGACACAGCCCATAGTCAGTTGGACATCAGGAAAAGGAATTAAGTTAAAATGTCGTAATTCCCTCCATACTCACCGCTAAGTTGGAGGTCCTAAGCCCAGCAGCATCTCTACCATCTCATGGACATATGAGTTCTCCAGAGGATGGTGCGATCAGCTGAGCGTACCAGCCTCATCGAGCTCCCTGACCTGGAGTCTACATACTGTACAGCAAGCGGTGCTAGACCAAGGCCAGCAAGATAGTGAAAGACTTCAGCCATCCAAACAATGTACTCTTTTTTTGTTGTTGTGCTCAGGGAAGTGCTTCTGCACCTTGAAGTCGAACACAGAGAGAATGAGGAGGAGCTTCTTTCCACAGACCATTTGGGTCCTCAAACTGTTGAACACCTAGAGCCTAGATCCTGGACCGCATTCTGGACTGCTTAAATCTGCACAACAACCACTATTATAGTCGCTACCTCTGTTATTATATTTTTTCTGCCTATATTTTTACATTTTATTTTACTTGATTTTTCTGATATACTTTGATACTTTCTGTCTATATCTCTTCTTCTTCTTCTTCTTCTTGCACCAACTAGCTTCAAATTCTCATTAATTACATCCATATACCTCCTCTTTGGTCTTCCTATATATATATATATATATATATATAGATAGATAGATAGATAGATATAAAATGTTCATTTGTTTGTTTGTTTGTTTGTTTGTTTGTTTATTATTTTGTATTTACCTGCCTTATCTTTATTCCATTATTTTGTTCTATATCACTAATATTGGCTATCTTTAGGACAGTCGTACGTAAGAAATAGAATTTGAGTTTATTCTGTACTAGTCTGTAGTCTGTGCTCGTCTGGGTTTAGGCTTCCCTGCTTACGGATTGTACGTTACGCTCTAAATACATTGCTAGATTTTTTTTTTTTTTTATGAAGTCCACTCATTTAAGAGATTAAGAACAGGGCTGATTTTTTTTTTTTTTTTTTCTGGTCTTTTGTTTTTTCATCGATTTTGAGATTCTTGCCTCATGCTTCCATGGTTTTCATCACGATAGCATAGCCTCAGTTCCTCAGAAGAGTAAATTACTAATCATAATCAGTGCCTGATGCTAACACACACAATCTCTCTCTCTCTCTCTCTCTCTTTTGTTTTACTGCTAATACGATTAAAATAATTTATTTAATTTAAAATAAAATTATTTATTTATTAAATAGCAGGAAGGCAGGTACGGTGGCTTAGTGGGTAGCACGTTCGGTCGGTCGGGGTTCGATTCCCGCCTCCGCCTTGTGTGTGTGGAGTTTGCATGTTCTCCCCGTGCCTCTGGGGTTTCCTCCGGGTACTCCGGTTTCCTCCCCTGGTCCAAAGACATGCATGGTAGGTTGATTGGCATCTCTGGAAAATTGTCCGTAGTGTGTGAGTGTGTGAGTGAATGAGAGTGTGTTTGTGTGTGTGTGTGTGTGTGTGTGTGTGTGTGCCCTGTGATGTGTTGGCACTCCGTCCAGGGTGTATCCTGCCTCGATGCCCGATGACGCCTGAGATAGGCACAGGCTCCCCGTGACCCGAGAAGTTCGGATAAGCGGTAGAAGATGAGTGAGTGAGAAATAGCAGGAATATGATAGCAAATGTATCACAAAAAAGAGAATAAAAGAATAACAAGCTTGTACTTTTTGTACTAGTCGTGAAGGTTCCGTGCGGAAATGTACTGGAAAAAAAACCAACTAAAGATTAACAAAATTTGTAATTGTTTACTAAAAGTTTTTTTTTTTACTAATTAATTAAACATAACACCTATGTTCCAACTCCCATAAACTCCAGTCTTTACTTTCGTATTTTATGTATTTAGGCCGTGCTTCACTATAAAATCACTTAACCACCACAACTGTCTGGGTTTCACGACCCCTCGTCTTGGACATGGCAGTGAAGATGAAATTCGCACCTGATCTGAGTTACCGCTATTGTTTACGGAGCTTTTAATCCTTAAGAAAATCATAGTTTGTCTTTCATCTTAATCATCTGGCACCATAAACTGTTGAAACCTTTAATTAAAGCACTCATTATTTCCTTATAGAATTGCTTCATGCTGATCTCCACCTTATGTTCTGCGTTTTCTCACAAACATCTACTGCGAAGGAGATGGAGCTGGAGACGGCGTCTTCTCCTCAGCCCCACACACGCTGTTTAAACAATACGCCGATGACCTCCGGAGTGCTCTAGCTCTTTACCCCCACCCCCCCACCCCCCGATGCGTCAAGACGTCAAGCTGAAGAAGAGTTGACAGAAAGATACCCAAAGATTCTGGATCTTATGGAATCCACTAGGTATGGTGAATCTCCCCCCACCCCAGGTATGGTGAACCCCCCCCCCAAAACACCCCACCCCAGGTATGGTGAATCTCTTTCACCCCAACTCCCCACCCCAGGTATGGTGAATCTCCCCCCCCCAAACCCCCCACCCCAGGTATGGTGGATCTTTCACAATTCTAAATGATCCAGGAGGTCCAGGTCTGCCACCGCTGGGCCTCTCGTCTTTCCAGCTTCGTTTCGTTTAATAAAAACATTTGTTTGTTTTTTTTTTATTAAAGGGAATTATTTCCAACATGGAATTATAATACAGTTGCACAAACAAACCGTCCAACTAATGATAAAATGTGTATCAGCTGTGCGTAGCGCAAGCGTTTTTCCTTTCTGAACAAGAGAGCTAGCCAGCTTGTTAGCGACGTCTTTCTTTCTTTCTTTCTTTCTTTCTTTCTTTCTTTCTTTCTTTCTTTCTTTCTTTCTTTCTTTCTTTGAAAAAAAATTGTTTTTCCCCCCACATTCTTGTTCAGAGCATCAGGTAACACCAATCAATCATACAGCTTCAGAAATATGAGCCAGACATATCGCTTTAGGTTAACTCAATCAAACCTTAACACCCCCCTCCCCCCATTACCCAAACGATTCATTTGTCTCACATTCGGAGATTTTTTTTTTAAATCATTTTATGCTATTTTTTTATTTGCTAATCCTTCCCATACACCACCTCCAACTTTTTCTTTACTGAAGGTGCTAATAATTCTGGTGTTTTCCACAGCGGCTAATTAAAATTTTCTGCCGTGTGTTTTATTTCTATGAACTCGGCCTTTCCTTGCGATCGAAAGTCCTGTCTGTCTGAAACAACGAGTGACTTACTTTTTTTTTTATCTCATATTTATACAACTGAGCGTTAAGGGCCTTGCTCAGGGGCCCAGCAGTGGGAACCTGGTGGACGTAGGAATCGAACTCACAACCTTCCGATTGGTAGCCCAACACCTACCATGTCCCTAACAGTGTGAATAAAGACAAGGCATTGGTTTGGACAGGGTGCTTGTGTCTTGCTCATGACTTAATGGAAAACAACTGAGGAAATAGTTGAAGCGTTAAAACCACATTTCACTTCTGGACATGAGACTTTGGCTTCGCAGATTTGGGCTTGTTCATGTCTGCTTTTGTGAGAAAACTCTCCAAAGCCCCTTGGGGATTAATAAAGAATGTGCACTAAACTGCAAATGTTTTTTGCACCCCTTTCGTAAGAGATCTTCAGATATACTCTTGTAGAAACTGCGTCAGGATAATAAACCTTGACAATCGGTGGGACCGAAAGACCAAGACCTTCAGTACATGGTGGAAACGAGGGTTGCTAGGATCATGCTTCGTGATCGTGCGAGGAGGCTCGACAGACTGAAAAAGCCTTTTGGTAGAGCCACTTCCCTTCGGCTCTATCAGATACGTCCTTCTGGACTAGCTTGACCCCTGCTTGACCAAACCCCACTGGCCTGATTATATCTCATAGCTGTTTTGAATATCTGGAGATCCCCAGAAAGATCTGAAGTCTATGGCTGTTTGGGATGATCATCTCAGCATGATTGCAATGAAGCCATCAAGATACCGGAAAAGTGAGACGCTTCACCCTGAAAGTTTTTACTTCAACTTTCTGCATGTCTTCGAAGTTCTAAAACATTTGGAATCTCTAGAAAAAAAGAGGAAACTACATATGTTCATTGAAATGCATCCAAACATCTGTGAACGTGTGCATCTTTTTGTGTTTCAGTGCTGGGATGAGTTAGTCAGGCAGGAGGAACCTTTTTATCGAGAACACTGATTTAATCCTCTAAACAGGGTTGCCAGATCTCAGAAAAATGTCTGTTATAATAACCTATCAAAAAAAGAATCTTTTCTTTCTGATGCGTATCTTCAGTCAAACGTGGCCCAGTATGGCCATTTCCACTTCATTAACCCCCCCGCTTTCCCCTTCTCCCAATCTTTGCAGTTTTTTATTAGCATTTACTTGGCAACACATTCTCACGGCATGATGCTGCTGTTTCCACTCTCATTACGGTGCTCGAGTACATCATTTATATAGCTATAATTTATACAGCATGTTGATCTTTACAAAACTTTGCTGCATTTATTTTTTTTACTGTTACATAGTAGTTAAACAAGCCAGATGGTAAAAAAATTGAAACGTTCCCTCCAGAAAGTAACGCTTTGTTGCACCAAATCCTGTGCAGCAATGTCTGAGACAGCGACCCTTCTGATTCAATAAACCTGTGGAGATATCAGTGTATCACAGTTTACTAAGCTGTTGGTAAATCTAGCCAAGTAAGCTATATTAGCCGAGCTAGCCAGATGTCACTGTGATTGGGATCAGGTTGTCTGTTGGGTTGAAGATACCTGCAGCCTGAGATCTGGTCAGCTTTGTTCAGAAACAGCATGGAAACCATTTACAGGATTTGGCAGTTGCCTTTATCCAGACCGACTTCTGTAGGTCTTATGTTATAGGCTTAAGGACCTTGCGCAAGAACCCAAAGGTAGCTTGGACCTCCTAACCGCTGAGCTACAGTACAATGTCTACTTGAATCATATCCTTAGTATTTTCTATTTTACATGACATGGAGACTTGAATTGTTTAGTGATCGTTGTGCCGTGTAACGGATGGCTAACAGAGACGAAGGTTATGGGTTTCTGTACCATGATGGGTAGATGCTAATCTTCAGAGTTAGCTGAGTCCTGCTGAGCTGTCAGTAAAACCATAGATCGAAAAGACGAACAGCGGCTCCGGTTTTCTCAAAGGTGACCCGACAGTCACTCTGGGGTTCAAAGGAAAAGTTTATCTGCCCTTGGGATGTTGAGGGGGTGTGAGGGGGGTGGTGGTGAAGATTGATTGAGAGAAGACAGTGATCGTTGGGAGATATTATATAAACATGAGTTTTACCCGGAAACATTGCGAATTTATGATGATGACTGACGTCCCTTCGAGCGCCGCGAACTTCAAGTATTTACAAATACAAGACTAGGAGTGATTTATTCATAGAAAAGATCCCAATAAATTAAATTCGATTATTTATTTATTTCCACACAAATGTTTCTACAAATAAATGTTTATATCTTTTCCCCCCCCGAGATGCCCCGAGTGCTTGTTCGTGACCATCTTAAAAAAGGGGTTATCTTCAACCATTGAAGAAGAATATACTGGAATGCAAGAGCTGTTATTTTCTCGCAGCTGGTTTTAAAGACCAAGGATTTCCTTTTTAGGGTTAGGCTTGGTGTCTAATAAGTTTTACTTTATTAGGTTATTTTTATTCTTGGAAGATGCCTTTGCTTTATTGTGTGTTTGCTGCATTGCTTTGATAGAGTCATGAAATACAGTACATCGAGATGTCAAAGAAGTTTGTTTAAACTCCTCAATCGCCAAAGGACAGCATTCCTTAAAAAGTCCCTGACAGCATTCCTGTCTAAACTCCCTTGAGGCTTTCCTGTCTCTAATGCCCTTTTTCCACCGAGGCAGTTTGAGTGCTGGTTCGGGGCCTATTTTAAGAACCGGTTCGTTCTTTTCTCGACAGCCAAAGCACCGAGCCTGAACCAGGAAAAGTGGTTCTTAAGTAGCACCAAAACATTGCCGGTCTAGACTTAAGAGTTAGGAGCTGTGGGCGGGGCTGCGGGCGGGGCTACTGTTAGCGCATTTAAGTATACTAATGTTTAATACACTTTTACTTTACCGCGATATGATACATTATCAGCACACATGATAGTAGGTAGCTACATGCTAAGGCTACATTTTTTCTTTTAGATAAAATAACGTTATGTACTTTATCGATTACAACCTCCTTTTATACAGATTACACGGAGCCGCACGTACACGTTTTATTCGCCGCGTTTGGATGCCAATGTACAGTAGGTTCACAAAGCCATGAGCATTAACAGTAAAGCAACATCCGCCATTGTTTTTGATGTTTGTGTTTGCCGCTGCTGCGCTAACGACGTATACGGTGACGTCGTCAGACTCGGTGCTGTGATGGCTCTCTAGCCGGTGGAAAGGCAAACCGGTTCTTAGAAGGTTCGCCAGTGGAACCAACTTTGAACCAGCACTAGCGCTAGCTCTGAACCAGCACCCGGTTCTTTTTGGTGGTAAAGGGGTATAGTAGTTCCTTAAAAATATCCCTAAAAAGATCTTGACAGCATTTAGATAATCTGACATGGTCAGTTTTAAAGGAGACTTAAACCGGTTTAATCATTTACACAGCTGTGTCTTAACCTGTGTCCTGTCTGTCACAGCAAAATAAATGTTTTGAGAGCAAATGTGATTGGTCCTTCCTCAAGGGAACAAAAACAAGCCGACGATCTTTAAAGAGTCCGACGGAATGACGGGGGACTTGAGGAATGACCGAGGGAGGAAACAATTCATCGGTTCTCTGTTTCAGCATGCAGTGGGGGATTTTCTAACAGCGGCATCAACAAAGGAAATTTCTCTATTCCGTTCGTCTGGGCGTGATACCGCTTCCCTCTGTGCTTGTTTCTCAGACGCTCGGTTCAGCCGTTGTGTCTGACATGTTCTGGACTCCTTCCTGCATGTAGACGTTATCTCCCGTTTGACCACTGCTGCAAAATACAGTCCAGAAAATCTGGAATCTTCATCCGAACCTCATGTGATTTCGGTTTGTAGTCCAACTTCTGGGTGGCATTGATGAGGCAATTTTTAATATATTACAATTTTGAATGTCTTCAAAACAAAATAGTTTCTGTAATTAGTTACATCGTAGCAGCTATAAACTTTTTTTTTCCACAAATAAAGCAGATTTTGAGAATAAAAGAGAGGGGGGGAAAAAAGTAAAAACCCCTCTCTTCTGAAGACTATTTGCGTCTTTACACCCGGTGACTTCGTCTGTCGTCTCTGATCCGATAGCTATCTGATTTGTTAAAACTGTCCCGTTTACATCAGGCCACATAAACGTTTCTCGGCGAATCGGATATCGATCCGATCTTTCTGCTCCCGCCCAAAATGCTAATAAATTTTACCTCATTTACCTCATTCCAATTGAAAAGGAACACGCTTTGGTGTGTGCGGTTTTCAGAACGCGATCAAAAAGAGGAGGAAAAAACTCGTTACGACGTTTATGCTACAAAAAGCAGCGTTTACTTAACAGTGATGCGCGACTCGTGAGTCACCTACGAGTGACGTACTTCCGTTTGGGAGGAGTATAGCGCTGACGTATGTGGCGCGAACAACCACATTCGTTTACACCTGTCCGGTTTCATCTGAAACGCGTCCCAGACCTCCTCCTGAAGGGGTTTGTACCATCGGATTTACAGTACAGACCAAAAGTTTGGACACACCTTCCAAAAGTTTAGACACACCACCTTTTCAACAGGACAATGACCCCAAACACACCTCCAGGCTGTGTAAGGGCTATTTGACCATGAAGGAGAGTGATGGGGTGCTGCACCAGATGACCCCGCCTCCACAGTCACCGGACCTGAACCCGATCGAGACGGTTTGGGGTGAGCTGGACCTCAGAGTGAAGGCAAAAGGGCCAACAAGTGCTAAGCATCTCTGGGAACTCCTTCAAGACTGTTGGAAGACCATTTCAGGTGACGACCTCTTGAAGCTCATCAAGAGAATGCCAAGAGTGTAAAAGCAAAGCAGTAATCAGAGCAAAAGGTGGCGACTTTGAAGAACCTAGAATATGACATATTTTCAGTCGTTTCACACTTTTTTGTTATGTACGTATATAATTCCACACGTGTTCATTCATAGTTTTGATGCCTTCATCATTGAAGTGAATCTACAATTTTCATAGTCATGAAAATAAAGAAAACTCTTTGAATGAGAAGGGGTGTCCAAACTTTTGGTCTGTACTGTACATAATATTCGTCTCGAAAATGTTTCGGAGGGCATTTAGACCTGGTCTTTTTACCATCGGGTAGCTATCGGATCACAGAAAACACAGGAAGTGACCAGGTGTAAAAAGCCCCTACGGTATGTGACTATACAAACCAATGACATTGGAGACTCCTCCCATACACCGCATCATTTCCAAGTGTGTGGAAGCTGTTACCATAGAAACGATAAGGTATCGAACGAGCGCATTAATATTAATGTGAGAAGACTCAGAGGCTCGAGTAAATAACACAGGCCCTCTTCTCCAACCTCGTCACTGGGATGTCATCTGTCTTCCATTTCTGTCAGGATGCGTTTGAGATCGAGGAAAAAAAAAAGTCACAGGAAGACAGCAGATTTGTCTCAGACTTTAGGACATGTGACGTTGCACAACACGAGCTTCTTCCGTTCGCCGTGTGGGACACGAGCACAGCTTCCACAGAACGTCAGCTGTGAGTCGTGTGTCTCACAATGAGCAGAGGAACTGACTCGAGATGAAACCGAACACCAATCCATTAAAGAAATATATTATAGAAATATAAAGCAGAGACTAGAGATGTCCAGGAGGACTTGGGATCGTTGTGACACTGCTGGCTTTTTTTTTTAATTTAATAGTTCATCCATTAAATAATAAAATAATTTGATGCAACAGTTTATTTATTCATCAGAATACAGGTTCGAATATCTTAAGCGCTTATCGGTCACACGGTTGGAACTGTGTGAAAGCACCTAATTTTATCCAGGTGTTACGATCCAGTATGTCTGCTATATACGACTTATTACACATCTATTATCACCTTTTGAGAGCCTGGATAAAAAAAATCTGAATCCCTGAAAATTACTTCCAATAAATCCGAACCGAATTTCACTACTGGGAAATTTCAACAAAAGTTCTCTGGAGCCGCACCGGGACAATAAACCCCATTGTTCTGAAAGATCGTCCATCATTCGGTAACGTCACAGCGACCGGTTGATTTATGTTTAGGATTATAAATGAAAATGGCAGCCTGTCTAAACCATGGGAACTTTTTTTTTTCCATAACAGAAATGTGTATCGAAAGAATAAAAACATCGTCGTCGTTTTATTCGTAGTTTTAGCGATCCGGAACGGGACTGCTGGCATGTTTTTGTGTGCAGAATAATTTCTCCGAGAATAATTAAAAGAAATCAAAAATCATGCCGTCTGTATTTTCTATCCCGTTTTTTGTTTTTTTTTACACCTTGTGTTTTGAAGGTGGTTCTTTGCTACAAACATCTGGCAACCCGATCTACGTCGTCAATACTGCTGCTGTCGCTGTACCTTAAATACTGTAACGGCCAGTTTGAATGCACTTCAATTTTTTTAAATTCCTGTATGTATTTTTTTCAAACACAGTCCTTACACAGTCCAGACTGAAAAGGATTGGAATTCATTCATTCATTCATTTTCTACCGCTTTATCCGAACTTCTCGGGTCACGGGGAGCCTCATCGGCATCTCAGGCGTCATCGGGCATCGAGGCAGGATACACCCTGGACGGAGTGCCAACCCATCGCAGGGCACACACACACACACTCATTCACACACACACTCACACACTACGGACAATTTCCCAGAGATGCCAATCAACCTACCATGCATGTCTTTGGACCGGGGGAGGAAACCGGAGTACCCAGAGGAAACCCCCGAGGCACGGGGAGAACATGTAAACTCCACACACACAAGGCGGAGGCGGGAATCGAACCCTCGACCCTGTAGGTGTGAGGCAGACATGCTAACCGCTAAGCCATTGGAATTATTTATTAAATATTTCATGGGCAAGTTTAATAAATTCCTCATTGGCATATTTCTATCAAAACATGTCCAGGAGGTTGAGTGGAAAATGACCTAGAGTGGTTTTTCTCATTCTCCCGAACTAAACGTTTTTTTGTAGCACGAGTGAAAATCTGTTCAGTGTTCAACAATAAAACGACAGTAAACGAGTCGGGCACCGAGTCAAACCTTTCACCATGAGCAGTTAGGGTTTTATTGTGACTCGCTGATATTTGATACTTGTTATTAGACTGCAACATTTTCAGTCTCTGGTAGAAACACTGAGGAGAAACAAACTAATTCCTGAAGTAAATGTACGTCCGCCAGAGCAGATGGTAGATACAGTAGATACGGCTATGTTATATTTATGTATTTGTATGCAGTATTTATGACTGAAGGGGGGACACGGTGGCTTAGTGGTTAGCACGTTCGCCTCACACCTCCAGGGTCGGGGGTTCGATTCCCACCTCCGCCTCGTGTGTGTGGAGTTTGCATGTTCTCCCCGTGCCTCAGGGGTTTCCTCCGGGTACTCCGGTTTCCTCCCCCGGTCCAAAGACATGCATGGTAGGTTGATTGGCATCTCTGGAAAATTGTCCGTAGTGTGTGTGCCCTGTGTGACACTCCGACCAGGGTGTATCCTGCCTCGATGCCCGATGACACAGGATCCCCGTGACCCGAGAAGTTCGGATAAGCGGTAGGAAATGAATGAGAGGGTGGGTTAAGACTGCATGGACTATGTAGCGTTGGCTTCCACTGGCTTCCTGTGTTTATTGGCATCCATAAGCTTTTATGGCTGATTCAAGTCAAGTCAAGTCACCTTTATTGTCACATCACCACAGCACATGTGCCATGGTGAGTGAAATTCTTGGGAGCGAGCTCCAGAAATTGCAGAACCATTTACATACAGTAGTTAAGAAACAGAAATTAGAACAATTTACAAACAGGTTAAAAAAATGTGCAAAATGTGGAAAAGATGCAATGTACATAGTCATAATCATACATAGTCAGTACACACAATGTACTACCAGACATATTTACAGTGCACTTCACATTATATACAGTATGAATTATATATATGTGTGTATATATATGTATGTATGTATAAGTATAAATATAAATAATATAAGTATTATATACATAATAATAATATATATATATATATATGTAACATGTTAAGGTGCAACAATGAAGATTCCAATGAAATCCGATGTGTTTTAACGAGAGGAAAGGTTATCACTAATTGCAGGCTTTTAAAAAAAAACAAAAAAAACAACGCTTGTTCTCTGACCCTCGCTTCCTGTCCCGGATGCCATCATTACAAACGCTTATTTCCGTCCAGAGTCACGTTAATTTCTCACCAACGTCTCGTATCGATGACGGGAGATTCGGAGCGCTGCGTAAAGTTTTACATTTACATTTACAGCATGTGACAGACGCCCTTATCCAGAGCGACGTACATAAGTGCTTAAATCTCTAACATTGAATACATTAATGCTGCTCACTAGGTTACATACTTAAGATACCATGAGTTTAAAACATTTGTTCAAAGTTACAATGAAAAAGTGTCAAAGGTTTTTTTTTTAATGCAAAAGATAAGGAAAGAAGTGCTAGTTGAAGTGTTTCCTGAATAAGTAGGTCTTCAACCGCCGCTTGCAAATAGCCAGTGACTCAGCTGTCCGGACCTCTAGGGGAAGTTCGCTCCACCACCTTGGTGCCAGAACAGAGAAGAGTCTTGTAGTATACTTGCCTCTGACCCTGAGAGATGGTGGGACCAGTCGAGCAGTGCTGTAGCTCTGAGGGTGTGTAGTGCAGTGCGAGGAGTGATGAGGGCTTTGAGGTAAGAGGGAGCTGGTCTGTTTTTGGCTTTGTAGGCCAGCATCACTGTTTTGAATCGGATGCGTGCAGCTACCGGAAGCCGGTGGAGGGATCGCAGCAGTTCTGTTCTTTTTCCTCGTCTTCTTGCTCTTCTTCTTGTTCTGTTTTTGTTCCCCTTCTTCTTCTAGCTCTTCTTCTTCCTCTTCTTCTTCTTCCTCTTCTTCTTGCTCTTCATGCTCTTCTTCTTTTTTTGTTTTTGTTTTTGTTCTTCTTGTTCTTCTTGTTTTTCTTGTTCTTGTTCTTCTTCTTCTTCTTCTTCTTCTTCTGCTTGCTTGCTTGCTTGCTTGCTTGCTCTTGGCAGGTTGAAGACAAGCCAGCCAGCTGCATTTTGCAAAGTTTTCTCCAACACATCGCAAAGATTCTTGACGGGGTTCAAATCTGGACTCTGTAGAAGTCAGTCCATGTGTGAAAATGACGTCTCATGCAACCAGATCGACTTGCTCACGATTTGAACGACAATCCTGATCATTCAGCGCTTTCACGTACGCCAACTCACCTCCCTGACTCACTGAACCAACCCCAGGTCACAACACTGGGTTTTGTTTTGATGCTAAAAGATAGAGTAGGGAATAAAAACTCCATGTCATGGTGTTCTTTAAAAAAAGGGTGAACAACATGGTGATGGGAAGCAGCTGAAGCAGAGAATGAATTACACTCCGTTCAGTTACATTTAATATCATAATAATAATATATTCATTCGTTCATTCATTTCCTACCGCTTATCCGAACTTCTCGGGTCACGGGGAGCCTGTGCCTATCTCAGGTGTCATCGGGCATCGAGGCAGGATACACCCTGGACGGAGTGCCAACCCATCACAGGGCACACACACACTCTCATTCACACACACACTCATACACTACGGACAATTTTCCAGAGATGCCAATCAACCTACCATGCATGTCTTTGGACCGGGGGAGGAAACCGGAGTACCCGGAGGAAACCCCCGAGGCACGGGGAGAACATGCAAACTCCACACACACAAGGCGGAGGCGGGAATCGAACTCCCGACCCTGGAGGTGTGAGGCGAACGTGCTAACCACTAAGCCACCGTGCCCACTTAATAAAAAAGAAAAAAAAACTAAAGCCATCAGAGCTGCTATTGGAGAAATTGAATCAACACATTCTGACCAATCAGAGCAGAGAATTGAAGTGTTTATGCTGTGAGCCTAATGTGGCTGACTCAGATGGTCACGATGCTTTATCTCAGAACAATTATAAACAATAGCTGTTTTGTTTCTGTTCTCGGAGCCAGTTCTGTAACTATATACTCATGATTGCAATACAAGAAAGAATTTAAAAAAGTTGCAAACAGCCTGAGAACTTGGCTTAAGTGAAAGCAACAGATCCCTTTGGTGCTACAAGTTGGAACAATGTTGTTTACAGCTTACGGTAGCTAATGTCCTCAGGGCAAAGGGAGAGACACAGAGACCGACAGAGAGAGACAGAGACACACAGACAGACACACACACAGACAGACACACACACAGACAGACACACACACAGACAGACACACAGACAGACAGACAGACAGACACACACACACACAGACACAGACACACAGACAGACACACACAGACAGACACACACAGACAGACAGACACACACAGACAGACAGACGGACACACACACAGACAGACACACAGACAGACAGACACACACACACAGACAGACAGACACACACAGACAGACACACACGCACACACAGACATAAGGCAGACACAGACAGACAGACAGACAGACACACAGAGACAGGCACAGACAGACACAGACATAAGGCAGACACACAGACAGACACAGACACATAGACACACAGACAAACACACACAGACAGACACAGACAGACAGACACACACACACACACACACACACGCACACACAGACATAAGGCAGACACAGACAGACAGACACACAGAGACAGGCACAGACAGACACAGACAAGGCAGACACACAGACACAGACACACACAGACAGAGACAGACAGACACAGACATAAGGCAGACACACAGACACAGACACACACAGACAGAGACAGACAGACACAGACATAAGGCAGACACACAGAGACAGACACAGTCACACAGAGACAGACACAGACACACAGAGACAGACACAGTCAGACAGACAGACACACACACACACACACACACACAGACACAGACATAAGGCAGACACACACACACAGACAGACAGACCCACACACACACACAGACACAGACATAAGGCAGACACACACACACACAGACAGACAGACACACACGCACAGAAATAAGGCAGACACACACACACGCACACAGACACAGACATAAGGCAGACACACACACACAGACACAGACATAAGGCAGACACACACACACAGACACAGACATAAGGCAGACACACACACACACACAGACACAGACATAAGGCAGACACACACACACACAGACACAGACATAAGGCAGACACACACACACAGACACAGACATAAGGCAGACACACACACACACACACAGACATAAGGCAGACACACACACACACACACACACACAGACACAGACATAAGGCAGACACACACACACACACACACACACACAGACATAAGGCAGACACACACACACACACACACACACACACACACAGACACAGACATAAGGCACACACACACACACACACACACACACACACACACACACACACACACACACACACACACACACACACACACACACACACACACACACACACACACACAGACATAAGGCAGACACACACAGACAGAAACACACACATTGGGGAAATTGGTGTAATTCTGTAGTATCATAGCAACATGTCAGATTTTACTGTACTGTACTTTCACCACACCAACATCAGTAAATGATCAGATATCCTGATGTACGGCATCATGTTAAAGCTTCTCCCAGAAAGAACGAGACCAGACATCTTAACATCCAGGTTTTACTTGATGACCGAAAGTCTTCACACCTCACTCCACAGTGATGTTTGTGTAAAGGTGTTTGTTCATCTACAGTACAAAGCAGCTCAGATTTCTCTTCAACACTAAAATTCAGTGTAAGATCATCAACAGAAGGACAAACACACGTCTAAAACACACCGAAGTCCCGACTCACTTCAGATCAGACTCGCAGACACGACATCAGACGTTTCTTTACTCTGATTATAAACAGAAGGCCATTTCACCGGCGTAAGGCTTAAACAAATTCCTCGTGTGTTAGATAAACTCTCACCGATTATCATCCGTTCACTCGTTAATTGTTCCCTTTGTTTTCTCCCTTCGATTAAACTGTCAGCGACGAGTAAGGAGGAAGAGTTCAGGACTCCGCCTTCTAGACTTCCTGTATATCTTGGAAGAGTATTTACAGTGGGATGATATTAAGATGGTGAAATGTAATATCTATCAATAACTCTCAATATCTATCAATCACTCACACACACACACTCGCACACACTCGCTTAAACACAGATAGACAGCTGATTATTTTAGGAGTTTCATGACGCTAACTCTACCGACGTCATGCCGTGTTTCGTCTGTGCACAAAAAAATGCCCCCCCCCAAAAGCTTTAAATAAACAAACAAATAAACAAACAAACAAACAAAAAGTGTAAACCTTCAGTTGTGTCATTTGTCCTTTTGTCCTTGTGATTGAAAAAAAAAAAGCGTTATCGCTAAAACGTTATCTCCGGCGTCTGTACTAAGAAGAAGTCGTCAGTAGGCGATCCTATGACTGGTTGTCATAGTAACAATGTTACGTGCCACATTCCAATTTTGACAAAAAAAAATCGGTTTTCTTGCGGCTAAAACGAAACGTTCCTGATGGAGATTTGGGGTTCGTGTATAAACCACAGCAGTGTTTATGTACATCCTGTGATACGAGATGGAGGACGAGTACAAAGGGACCATTGGTCAATTCCTTCGCTTCCATCGGTCACTCTGTATTTGCATAAATTTCAACTTTTCTCGATTTTGTCGTGTCTAGTCAGGACGCCTCAGCTTCCATTCGAGCGTTTACAAACCGCTCTCGTGCTCTTATCACGACTGTTGGTGGTGCTGTTGCACTCTGGAGAGAAAGGAAAGAAAAAAAAAAGTAAGAAAGTAAAAAAAAA
>NC_062534.1:23663403-23670903 GCF_022655615.1 Tachysurus fulvidraco
GATGGATGGATGAATGAATGAATGTTCATCATCAGCTGAACATTGGTGTCTGGTCGGTGAAGAGAAAGATATGAACACAATGTTCATTTCTTGTTTTCTTCTTTATAAACACATTCAGAGAAACAAAGATAAAAAAAAATAATAAAAAAAATTCTAATAAAAAATGAGAACAACACTTGGCCTGATGTTTCTGGTTGTCATGGTTACAGCGGCACGGTTTTCATGTCCCGTGTTTGTGATGTTCTTTTGCGGTCATTCCGTCATAAATCGAAGAACTATAAAAACAAACAAACAAACACAAATCTGGCAACACGAGGTGGACGATTTTGAAATGCCAAAGTTCCGTCACGAAATAAGCATTTATGAGCAAAAAGACAGGAAAACTTTCGTCTTCTGCTTGATCAGAGCCGTGTGGGCGTGTCAGCTGTCGGAATGATTGACAGTGGCATGTTTCTATAGCGACACGTGAAATACCGCAGCGATACCGTAGTTTGGGGTTTGGGAGGAAGACAAAGAAGAAGAAATGCTTTGTTCACCTTTTTAACCCCTAAGCAGTCAGAGAACATCGTTAGGAATCTCTTGTGAAGGTGCCAGAAAAATCAACAAAGGCAAGCCGTCTGCAGCCCGACTGAATCGCTCCACCCTTTTATATGAGCTATAAATAACCTGCAATTTATTTCTCTGTCAAATAATTAGCATCTTTTCTCCTCTTATTTATAAATGTGAGCTCCATCAGTGGTTTAACATTCAGTTCGAATCACTCAGTTTGTCTAAGTCATATTTAATCCCATGTTTCAGTCCTTAATCTTTTATACAATAAACACACAAACACACACACACACACACACACACACACACATACTCACACACACACACACACACACATACTCACAAAAACACACACATACACACACACACACTCAGACACACACACGCACACAGACACACACACACACACACACACACACACACACACACACACACACACACACACACAAACACCCACACACACACACACACACACACACACAGACACACACACACACACACACATACACACAAACACCCACACACACAGACACACACACACACACACACAAACACCCACAGACACAGACACACACACACAGACACACACACACACACGCACACACACTCAGACACACACACGCACACAGACACAGACACACAGACACACACATGCACACACACAGACACACACACAGACACACACACAGACACACACACACACACAGACAAACACACACACAGACACACACATGCGCGCACACACACAGACATACACACACGCACACACACACACAGACACACACATGCACACACACACACACACACACACAGACACACACATGCACACACACACACACAAACACACACAAACACACACAGACATACACACAGACACACACACACACACACACACACACACACACACTTGTGAGCTCATGATTCTTAGGCACTGTTGATACATACTCATGTTCAGGCTTCTTATGATCCGATCACCTGCAGACGTCTGATCCGATCGGCAGGATCAGATTTTACTAACTTTTTTAAATCCATGCGGTTTTATTATAAACAGACGTGAAGAATGCGATGGGATGCTGTGTTCTCTCTCTATCATCCTGCTCGTGTATTATACAGTACGGCTTATAGGCAGTAAAATATTTGATCTACGTGCTGAATCTCATCCCACTAACCCATTAACACACACACAAAAATGTTGATAGATGAGTACATCTGCTAGCAAGATGTAGTTTTGCTCAGGTCAGTTTGCTCCGGAGAAGAGAACAGAGCTGGAATGAAGTCACTCTGAAGCAGGAAAGCAAAAATCTTTCAACTTAAATCATCGCCCTTTTTTTTTTTGCAGTGAGGGATTAAATAAGTTCATCTTTATCTTCATCCTTTACTCGTCGACTATCCCGGGAGCACCGAATACACGCTGGATGAGAGACTTGATCACAACAACACCAGTGAAACATCGATAGACTTACGAGACGTTTACAATCATAAACAAATAAACGTCTGATGTCGTGTCTGTGAGTCTGATCTAAAGTGAGTCGGGACTTCGGTGTGTTTTAGACGTGTGTTTGTCCTTCTGTCGATGATCTTACGCTGAATTTTAGTGTTGAAGAGAAATCTGAGCTGCTTTTTAGATGAACAAACACTCGGAGCTTCTCGGAGAGCAGAAATGGTTTTGATATCAACATTTACTCTGAACATACAAACATCTGTGTGGGAATAAAATCACAGTCCCTATGAATATATCACTTATAATATTGTAGAGAAAAACAGAAATCATGATGAAACTCTACACATTATTAAAGTCCTGAGTGTTTACTTTCATATGAGCTTCATATTAAAGGTGGGGTCTCCGATTTTTGAGAAATGCTTCAGAAAACCGAGTCGGGCCGAATAATAAACAAAAATCAAATCAAACGTGTAACCAATTTGCAGAAAGGGGCGGGGCTTGTCGATATGCGGCGGAGAGAGTGTTCAGCGCGCATGTGTGACGTTAGCAGAAAGCGGTTTTAACATTGACATGGAGGATAAAAACAAAGAAAGAAAGAGAAGAAAGACTTACGATAAGGACAAGAAGTAGGACGTGTTAATATAGGATCAGCTTTCCAGTGCTGGAGAGAACTGAAGGAGCAGGAAGTCGGCCACATATTCACAGGTTGGAGTTTCCCGAGTCAATAACTCCTGAGCTAAACGCTGTTACTACACAAATAACACCTCTTTTCTATTGTAGTAATGTAGAGAGGCAGCTACAACCACGTTTTGTGTAGTAACAGCGTTTAGCTCAGGAGTTATCGACTCGGGAAACTCCGACCTGTGAATATGTGGCCGACTTTACTTAAGACGCCGAGGCGCTTTTTTCCTTCTCGATAGGTGAGTAACGTTGGTTTTGCTTTGTTACACAGAACTAATATATGCCTTTGTCCTTTACATCATTATGCTTGTGTGGCATTTTTGCTTGTTTGTTTATCTACAATCGTATTGTTCTTCCCTTCAGCTATGATAAAGACACGTTTCTTTCCGTTAGTCGCCTGGGTTACGTATGTATGTGTGGGCGGAGCTATCGATACAGGGGTGGGACCCGTTTGGGTTAGGGGCGTGTTTGTTTTGGTGATTTTATATGTCAACATTGGCTTTCAAAAATCGGAGACCCCACCTTTAACACCACTGTGGAGCGAGACGTGAGGAAGACGTTCGTCACTCGTCGACACGGACACAATAAAAGCAGATCTCATAAATGTAACACACACGAGGAGGTTGTGAGGATTTCCAGAGCAGTGTTGGATAAATGTACTTTATTCACATCTCATACATATATTTTCATTATATGCATATATTCATATAAAAATACAGAATACAGTAGACTGTCACCCAGATATCACATCAACTGGGCCACAATTACTTATATCTTTTGGCACCCTGACGATCTTCCTTGACTAAGAGCCTTCTTGCCGCATGACAGTCCAAACGTACAGGAACAGGTTATTTATTTACTTATTTATTTATTAAAAGATTTTTAAAGGCAGGTGACATGCCAGGTGAGTTTTCTTCTTCCTGCAACTCCACAAAGGACATTTTTTTTTTGAACCTCACGTCCAGACACGAGGATTTGTCCCAGATGAAGCGTTCTCATACTGTATACACACACACAAACACACACACACACGGCAGAAATCAGTCTCAGATACATGACGGCCTTCAGTAAGTCCATGGCGTGTCGCATGATGTCCACAGATGTGAGGTCAGAGGCTCTTAGGTGGGTCGATTTAAAACAAAACAAAACAAAAAAAAAGGATGCCATCATTTAAAGTTTCACAGCTTAAGCCTTTCTCCACACGAACAAAATGAAAATAATATGCAATAAAGTCTCTGCAAGAACGTCTATGATGATTACTCTTGTGGTAAAACTATTCTTCTTAAACTCGTTACATCTGGTCGTGTTGTTTTTGTTTATTCATTCAATCATTTTTTTAAATTCCACTCAGTTACACAAGAACAATGAAAACCCACTTCCCCTGAACGGGGCTCGTTAACGTTTTGCACAATATCATAACTAATCCCATTTAAACACAACACAAAACAACACAACACAACAGAACACTCGACCACATGCGCATACACGCTCGTAACATCGGCAACCGTGTTTTTTTTTTGTTTTTTTTTTTCTACATTGATTTAAAAAAAAAAAAAGCACTACTGCAGAATTTCTACACGTATCTCATGTCCGATGGGTAAATAGTTCTCACACAACCTCGTCTTTTATTCCGTTACTGGTATAGAAGTCAATACGTCGATTAGTTGTGGTGAAAGAGGATAGTTTTTTAAAAACGTGGATTAAAAAAAGAAACTGATTCGAGTTGCTGCCGTAATGAATAGAAAGCTGTAAACGTTCCAAAACGAGCAGATTTCAGTTTCTGGCTTTCTGCGGCGTTCCAGGCCGTGTCTCCAGAAGAAAACTTAGTGATAATGCATGATCAGGGAAACAGATTTATACCAGAGATTTACTTTATATATATATATATATATATATATATATATATATATATATACATATATATATATATATATATATATACATATATAAAATTGTTAAAAAGTGGTATACATGCATCGAAGCAGCAGCAGCAGCAGCAACAGCAGCAGCAGTTCATTCCCACACAGATCGTTACGACCCATGAGAGAACGCATCCCATGAGAGGATCGTTCCGGTTATGAAAGAAAAAAAAAAAAAAAAGACCATAACGAATCGCAGAGATTCGTCTGAAACATATTACATTTGTTGATAGCTGTTAGAAAAATCGATATGTACACGTTGGGCTCTGAGGAGCAGAATAAAAAGAGAAAAGAGCATGCACATTTCTGACACTCATTTGCGCGCGCACACACACACACACGCGCACACACACACACACACACACACACACACGCACACACACGCACACACACACACACACACACACACACACAGAGCGCTAGAGATGAGTCACGTTCAGCCTGAAGCCATTCTGAAGCTTGAGAAGAGCAAACTCACACACTGTTTGGTAACGCTTGACTTTAAGGTTACAAAACTAACATGATTTATACAGCCGTTATTCGCCAGAAGCGAGATTTCTACCGCAGAAACGTTCTTAATAAACCGACATCTGAATCATCATCTAGATCGCGGGTTTACATCAACGACCTCAGTTTAATAGTTCGTTAAAAATGAACAGACTTACACAAACACACTTACTTAAGAAAAAAAAGTCGTGACGTGATTTCTGTACGTTACGGAAGGAAGTCTCCAGTGTTGGCGCTCACGTACACGCGTTTTAGGGTCGCATTTAAGGGAAAAAAAAGAGAGACACTGGTTAGTTAAGGACTGTTTTATAGAAGATTCACAATGGATGTATAATCGCATTAGAAAGTCCATTTTTATTGAATTCATTTTATCTAGTAAAACATTTTGAAATTGTAATCATCGCCACATTTTCGGAGGTGCCGTTATTTATGAAAATCGTCAACTATCGCCTAATCTGTCGATTATTTCCCTCCAAAAAGCGTCTCTTCTTCTATGAGCCGAACGAACTCACCGTGTTTACAGTTATAAAAATAGCTAGAATAAACACCGGATAAAGCCGACGCTATTTATTTACCTATAAATAAATTAAATTTTGTTCATTCATATATATTTATGCATCGCTTAAATTTGTATCATCATGTAGACCCAAAAAACTAACAAACAAACAAACGGTCAAAACGTGTTCGTCTGGTTTCAAAAGAAAAAATGGCCGACTTCGAACCAAGAGAGTCAAATCTCGATCGTTGTTGAAGCGTACGATTTGACTCACTGAAAACAGCGCATGTTAAGACAGCATCGGTGTTAAGTGTCACAAACAGTGTTCTAATGACCCAAATATTACACAAACAAACACTTTTAAAAATTGTTTGTCTGCTTTTAAACAAAATGGTCGACCAGGATTCGAAAGAGTCGACTCTTCGGCTTCGGTGAATCAAATGATCTGACTCGAGGAGAACAGTGTTAGTTAAGAGATCCTCGATTAAGGGTTTTAACTGATGCTCTCTTATTATTATTATTATTATTATTATTATTATTATTATTACTATTCCACACACACATCAGCGTAATGGGGACTTTGTTTTAAAAAAAGGTTCAATCCGTAAGAAAATCAGACACGCTCGCTTTTGTGACACGTTCCGAGCAAAAAAAGCGTGTCGTGATGTTAAAGCAAACCAAACAAACAAACAAAAAAACCTACAGTAAGCTGGATTTAGAGATATACATACACAGATGTCCTGTTTTTGTTGTTGTTGTTGGTTTTTTTTTTTTTGAGAATTTTATCATCTTATTTAATGACATGTTAATAACAAAACACGTTACAAACCGTAATTAAACAGAATCAGGTGTTAATCCGAAGGTTTCGGGTGATTATCGTGTAAGACATTAGAGTTCATATCTTCTATTTAAACTGGCAGCAGCGTGCGAAAGCTGAACCGATTCCGGATCGAACTCACGGATCGCAGCTCAGCGTGAAGCTCCGCACGAAGCCGCGGTTATAAATTCCGTAAATGCAGCGAACAGGTTGTAAATGTAAAAGACCTGACAGTAATTAGATGGCCCGAGGGCCCGAGTTATAGCGCAACAGCTGTGGTTTAAAGAGCACAGAATTGGAGCGTTGCACTTCCACAACCTCGTCGCCTGACGACCCACGCGGGAGCAGCAAAAAAAAAAAAAACTCTTTTTACTTTTAGAACATATTCTGAGAAACAAAATAAATAAATTAATTCCACACCACCAGTTAAGCAACAATAAAAAAAAAAAAAAAATCAGAAACACGATTCAGATGAAACGACTGAAGAATATTTTTTTGTTATGAAAATGATTAAAACAAGTAGGATATCCAAAGCTCAGACACAAAGAGCAAGAGAACTCGACCAAACAGGAAGCAGGAGGGAAGAGGACGAAATGCAGTCGCTTCTTGCCTTCGCTTCTTCTTCTTCTTCTTCTTCTTCTTCTTCTTCGCAGTTGTTCTGGATTATTCGGAAACTCTCAGCTGCGCTGAACTAAGGCTCTTCAGCTGGATTTGACAGGGTTGTTTTTTTCCCCTCGTGTGTGATCTCCATGCATGAATCACAGTCAGGTCATCAATTTTTTCCTCTGCCTCCTCCTCCTCCTCCTCCTCCTCCTCCACCCTTCTACCACAGAAAAGGTGCGACTATTGTTCTCAGAAACATCATCGTAACTCGGTTCTTCATTCTTCGAGGTCAGTACTTGTCCCTCAAAGCTGAGAGAATAGGAAGTCAGATGTGTGGATCTCGAGTCGCTGCCTTTTCGTCCAACTGTACAATCTGGAAATAAAGGGATGGGTTCTGTAAAAACTAGAGAATGTCCTTGTGACAAACGTATAGATGAATATGTGATTAAAGGTAAAAAATCTCACCGGTTGTGATGAAGATGGATGG
>NC_062534.1:23675903-23728403 GCF_022655615.1 Tachysurus fulvidraco
AGGAATAAAGCAGCCAGCGGCAAGGTTTTACTCTGTCAAGCTTTATTCTGTCTCACACAATCCTGTAGCCTAAAAGCTGTGTGAAGGATCTTGTTTTGTGGACAAACCGATCAAACAAAAAAATCTCAACCCTTCAGCAACGTGTCCTGTTTTCTCTAAATCTAACGACTTGTAGCCTGAAACTGTTAACCGGCCGTTAATCGGCTGCTTCGTCACTTACCGACTACGACTGTCCTTAATTAGCTGCTTTGGAGAGACTTGGAGGAAAATATTTTCATTGATAAATCTGTTTCTCTGAAATATTCTGTAAGAAATCCTCCAAAATGCTTATTCTTAGGTCATGTGATGCAAATATAGCAAACCGATTATATTCGTAGAAGTTTTATAATCAATAATAAATGATAAAGAACTTGTAAAGTATGTTAAAAACTCATTTTTTTGTATTTATATTCCTCCCCATTTAACTTAAAGAGGTCAAGAAACAAGATTTGCCAATCATGACCAACCAATCAGGATCAAACTAATTAAGATCAGACAACTAGGATCAACCAAACAGAATTAACCAATCATGAGCAACCAAACAGAATTAACCAATCATGAGCAACCAAACAGAATTAACCAATCATGATCAACCAAACAGAATTAACCAATCATGAGCAACCAATTAAGATCGACCAATTAGGATCAACCAAACAGAATAAAAAAATAAGGATTAGCCAATCAAGGTCAAATAACCAGCCTCAACCAATCACATTTAACCAATCAGGATTGACTCTGGTACACAAACACACACACACACACACACACACACACACACACATTTAGATGTTCTACCTAATCCACCTATTGCCATGTTTTACACCAGAAAACCCTGTGGAAACCTGGAGGCATCTCCAGACAACCAGGCTCCAGGCTCCAGGCTTCAGGTTCCACAAACTTCACCCTTTGCTATTTTAACCACATGTGACGACTTTAACATTCCTGTCACAGTATTAAATGTCAATATGCTATTTCTAGGTGCAATTTCATCTACGTATTTTATTTCCATATTGCGAGAAGTGATAATTAAATGGCATTTCAATCATCCAGCCTGACCGTATACACGTCTCACACCTACAGGCGTAACTGTTTTGGATGGAAATTATTAAGCATATTTCTTCAAAATATGTTTTCCTGTCTACACCACTGCTCCCTTCCTCCATGCGTGGTTTATGTAAACGATGCTATAATAACCATAAGTCTTCACTTTACAAAGGTAAAGGCACGAGGGAGTGCCGTGCGCTGAATAAACAAAGCGAAAGGTTATTTCAAATGGCATTTAATTAGAACAAAGCAGAAAAACCCGTCCTTAGGTACGACAACGACAATTATAAGCTTTCACACCATAGTGGAGAATGTGCTGGCAGCCATCGTGCGCTCGTCCCCTGACCACCTGCTGCATGCTGATAATCATCGACAAACAACTAGCTCGCATTTCCACATTTTTTGAACACAACAATGTCACAAATTTTGCTTTGAAACTTTTTTCAGGACTGTTAAAAACTGCTGTAAACCTCTGGCTTCTGATTGGTTCAGAATGTTTTAAAACAGCAGCCTGACTATAACGTGCTTGTTTCTTTTACGTTCGGGTTTCCATAGCGACCATAACATGCTCGTTTCTTTTATGTTCGGGTTTCCATAGCGACCATAACCTGCTCGTTTCTTTTACGTTCGGGTTTCCATAGCGACCATAACGTGCTCGTTTCTTTTACGTTCGGGTTTCCATAGCCACCATAACGTGCTCGTTTCTTTTATGTTCGGGTTTCCATAGTGACCATAACCTGCTCGTTTCTTTTACGTTCGGGTTTCCATAGCGACCATAACGTGCTCGTTTCTTTTACGTTCGGGTTTCCATAGCCACCATAACGTGCTCGTTTCTTTTATGTTCGGGTTTCCATAGCGACCATAACCTGCTCGTTTCTTTTACGTTCGGGTTTCCATAGCGACCATAACGTGCTCGTTTCTTTTACGTTCGGGTTTCCATAGCGACCATAACGTGCTCGTTTCTTTTATGTTCGGGTTTCCATAGCGACCATATCCTGCTCGTTTCTTTTACGTTCGGGTTTCCATAGCGACCATAACGTGCTCATTTCTTTTACGTTAGGGTTTCCATAGCGACCATAACGTGCTCGTTTCTTTTACGTTCTGGTTTCCATAGCGACCATAACGTGCTCGTTTCTTTTACGTACAGACTTCCATAGCGACCATAACGTGCTCGGTTCTTTTACGTTCGGGTTTCCATAGTGACCATAACGTGCTCGGTTCTTTTACGTTACGGTTTCCATAGTGATGTTTTTTTTAAATAAGCCCTCGATGCGTTTATGTTGTAACCTTTAATAGAAGTAACTCAAATTGTATTTGTCACATACAGTACACAGACATGCAGGGAAATGCTTTAAGTTTTCACATATCCCAGGTTATTATGAGCCTGGGGTCAGAGCGCAGGGTCAGCCGTAGTACGGCGCCCCTGGAGCAGGTGAGGTTAAGGGCCTTGCTCAAGGAGCCAACATTGACGTCTCAGCAGCTTGTGGGCTCGAACCCCGACATTCCGATCGGTAACCCAAAGCCTTAACCACTGAACCATCACGTCCTCACCGACTCGCGCCGTGTTTTATTAACGTCTTATTAGACATGCAACAATAAACAAGCATCTTAAATAAAAATGAGAAATAATGAGTTTTAATACAACAGTGAAAATAATAATAATAATAATAATAATATCAACAACAACTCACCAAGTGTTGTCCGATGATATATCGCATCTCTTTTAACATCTGGACAAACGTTTCTATGTAATCTTTGTTGGAGGAAATATTCCCAAACTTCTGGGCCAGGTCTTTTAAACTAGCCTCTAAGTGGAATACGTTGAGCTTCACCCAGCACATACCACTCTGTGTAAAGAACAAACACACACAAAGCAAGCCACATTTTCCCACATAAGTCACAATCTCGGAAATTTATTATATCGGGAAAAAAAAGATAAAGACGGAAGAAAAGTGCACTATAGAGCGGTATAATGATACGTTAGAGGAAGGTGAGATGAGCGAAGGATCACGTCACCGTTCTTTCAAACATATTTACTCTGATATCTATGTAGGTTTGATCTCAGACCGCCAGCGATGTTGGAGTAGTGCATGTGTCAAATACAACGTATTAAATAAATAAATAAATAAATAAATAAATAAAATAAATCTATAATTGTGCAATAATATAAAATAACAGCAAATAAATAGATGAGTTAATAAATAAAACAAACAAAGAAACAAATAAATACACTGTTTATTAAAAAAAAATATATATATATGTCTGCAAAGCAAAAAAATAAATAATAAAATAAATATGGAAGTAAATAAATAAATGAAAAAATTAAATAAAAATAAACAAATAAATAAAAATACCCCGTGACCCGAGGTAGTTCGGATAAGCGGTAGAAAATGAATGAATGAATAAAATAATAATAATAATAATAATTAAAAAAATAAATTCACAATAGCATTTTGTGAAAAAAATCTCTCAATATCCACACCATCATATCCTCGTCCCTGTACCACGCTACTGTCTTTAACAGTGTTCAGGTTTTTTTTTGTGTGTGTGAATTCATATTCAAAAAAATAATAAATAAATAAAATTGTAAATGACTCACCACTTCTTTAGGCAAATATTGTACGGTGATCTTGTAGTCTTTTGGAATATTCTGTTTCTGTTGGGGAGGGGGGGGGGAGAGAAAAGAAAGCGTGTATAAACCTCACACTCATCCGAACACTCCAGCAGGAACAGATGCCTAATAAATCGGCCAGGAAAATGTTTAGAAATTCCGTAAATGGTTCTGAGCGATATCTATCACAAATGCTAATGATCTTCATATTTATAAACCAGAACTAGATGAACAACCTTTTAACCTTTAAACTAAACTGTTATTCGCTAACTGCTGAAAATATTTAGCTATTATCAAAATTATTAGCCAGAATTTTAGCTTTCCGCATGTACAGTAGCTCAAATGTAACGTCCTGGGATTCTGCATTGCTGAACTTCAAAGAGAATCCAATTTTATTGATATTATATATTTACAGACGTTAGCGATCTTTGCTAATATATAACGCGTACCAGCCAGTATAGAAAGCTAATACGCGTTATATATTAGCTAAGCTCGCTAATGTTTGTGAATATATAATGAATATAAAAAGTTTAACGCACGTTACAAAACATATTATTGAGATGTTCTTAAGTAGATCAGCATTTTCAGACCATGTCGATTGTTTTTAGATGAAATATTCTACGCTTTACTGTCGTGAAGCATTGGGTAATATTTAGCTACCGGTTCGCTGATTCATTCAGGAGGACGGTTGAGAAAACAAATTGACTAGAAGACAAAACAAGTGAGAAAGAAGACAAGAAGATGGGAGATAAAGTGAAAAGCACAACCTGGGTTCTAGAAATACTGGATTTAGATAAAAATCTGATATAGGTGTAGATTTATTTTCTCAATCTACAGACGAATGAAATTCCAAACGTGTCTGTATATCTACGCCGTTCTGAGCATGTAGCTGTAAAAGTCTGTAAATCCTAGCAGAAAATACACACACACACACACACACACACACACACACACACACACACACACACACACACACACACGAAAAGAGTCACAATTTCACAGCAGGAAGCCGATTTCTACAGAAATGTGACTCATCGCGGCTTTTGTTCCTCCGTCGGCTTTTTGTCCGTCACAAACTTTTGGATTCGACGCAAAAAAAACAAACAAACAAAACTAGACAAAAGGCCGAGCTGTCACGAGAACACAATAAGATGCCGCTCGGGATGCAGAAGATGCTTCTGTCGCCATCGCAGGAATCGTTTCTGACGGTTTGTAAATCTTACCAGCAATGAAATTTTCTTGATGTCATCTGTTATGGGATTTCCGATTTCACTGGAATAGGCAGCAACCGTGATGTAAAGCAACAAATGGACACAGGTACGTATCCAAATCTGGAAAAAATACAAAAGAGGATATTTTTAGACTTAATTTTATAACTTAATTTATACAATATAATTTATAGGCTGAAATTTCCGTTATTTATATGACAAGATTTTTTTCAGGAAATCTGAAATTTCCTACACAGGTTCTGCAATAACCTTCTGCCCCAAACAAGACATCTACCACTGAGGCTTCAGACTTAGTATTAAGATATTAATCTTGAAATTCTGAACTCCATCATGAACTCTATACAGTAGACTTTACATTTTAATAAGCGCATCCACACAAGAGCTGGTTTTAATCAAGAAACTGGAAGAAAAAGTTCTGGTGCGACTGCAGCTGCCAACGATCCTGTAAATTATTCCCAGATATAATTCCTGTGTTTGTTATATCAGGAAAATAATTAAAAATATATATATAATAATTATGGGTTGGTATCATCATGTGTACATTTTTTGTACCTTTAATATTTAGATTTATTTATGGCTTTTGTTTAAACAGCGTTCGGACACAAGACACAATAAATCACACTTAAACAAAATCACATTTAAACAAACAAAATCACACGTAAACAAATTGAACATTAAACAAACAAATCACACTTAAACAAACAAAATCACACTTAAACAAACAAAATCACATTAAAACAAACAAAATCACATTAAAACAAACAAAATCACAATTAAACAAACAAAATCACACTTAAACAAACAAAATCACACTTAAACAAATCGAACATTAAACAAACAAAATCACATTAAACAGATCGAACATACTTGATCAAATCACATTAAAACAAATAAATCACATTTAAACAAAGAAACGTTAAAACACAATTAAAACATAAAACGACTAAAGACGTGCATTTCTAATGGACTGCATTGCAAAAGTGCTTCAAATCAAATAATCGGATCAGTTTAAGTCGTTTTAGCTGCCGAAAGCCGACGTTTCGTAACGATCGAAAATCGTTAAGCTTATTTAAATTCATCTCAATACAATAAAAATGTTTTGATTGGATTTTTTGACAGGGACATAGCGAACATTTAAGATTTATCAACAGACCATAAATTGTTTGAGGTAAAAGAAACTCCAGATTTAAAGAATTTCTCTCAACACTGCAGCTGGAAATTTCGAGCGATATCCTTAGCAGCTCATTCAGAGACACCTTTAGTAGAACCGTAGCAGAAACCACCCGATTAGCTTAGCTACTCTAGCTAATAGTCTTTTCAGCTCTTATCCAATCAATGATGAAAGTTTATTTCTATTTAATTCCATTTGAACTGTAGAAGCAGTTTTATAGTAAGAAAGAAATCAATAAATTCAGATTAACGGTAGGTGATAAACGCTCTGAGACGGCACGAGGAAGAAACCTGGAGAGGAACCAGACTCAAGCAGTTATCACTTGTTAACAAATCTGCGCTTGTGTCTTTTTGAGCATTTTTTCCCCTCAGTTTCCTGTTCTTTTCATCCAAAAGTTTACTCATCTCTTTCTCACGGTTTCATGTTTGCTGCTTCTGAGATGTTTTTCCTCTCAGCACGATTGCCCAGTGTGGTTATTTATAGTCACTAAGGAGTTTAAACATGCAGAACCGCTGGACGTTTATCGTATTTTACACCATGTTGTAATTCTCTGTGAACTCTAGAGATTACTATCAGCAAAATCAGCACTTTCTGAACCGTTTGAACTGACCGATTGATCCAAGATCTCTGGTGTATGATGTGATCCTTCACTGAAGCTCTTGACCTGCATCGATCGGTCTGTCGCTCAAACCTGATTGGCCGATTGGCGAGTTCATTACATATCCTGTGGTTAGCTTTAATTCAATATGTATTAAAATAAAAGTCCACCTTAAAATATTGCTACAGGTTTTAAGACACAAACCATGTCTCCATTCTGGTACAACACGGACATTCTGGTAAAACACCTTTTATTTTATTGTGGTGGATTTGATCCCTCCATTTAGTTCGGAGTAAACGCTATAGAAGAACTGAAAATCCTAAAATCGATACCTGACAGGCAGCCGGACATGACCTTCTGCTCATGTGCTGCAATACACGATGCAGGTTTTATTGAAGTGATGTGAAATAAACCTTCTGCATAACTGACATGCTTTAAATAACAGCACATCCAGATGAACGGTTACGAAACCTGCGTCTATTCAAAGCCACGAGCGTGTCGTCATTTCAGACACCTTGTTCAGCCTGATAAACCGTGTGAGATTTTCACACGGAAAAAAAGAAAAGCCACGTGACTGATGATCTATCTGTTACATCTAAAATAAATGGGAGTAAACAGACACTGAGGGTGAATCAGGACTTGGCGGAGTGACCTAATGATCATCACCTATCTTAGTCAACTGCACATGATGGAAGGAAATCAAATCTTTTCTAATTTAATTATCGGATTCTGAAGCTGAATTAATTCGATTCGGCACAAAAATCTCGACACGTTCGTGTAAAACCAGACGATCGCGAGACACGTCCGAGCTTCTCTACACGATATCAAAAAAACATTTTACGTTTTTATGTCGGAAAAAAAATCCGGATTCCCGAATACCGAATTTTCAAACTACGGAAAATTTTATTCTTTGCTTAAAACAGTTTTAAAGGAAAAGTTTTCAGTTACGGTTCAATTCTTAACTGTAATCGTTATTTTGACGTTCGATCGTTTCCTGTTCCAAATAGACTGAAGAACGTTTTTTTTAACAAATTAATTCTAATGTTTGTTTGTATAAATGATGTCATGATGTCAAAAACAAAATAAAACTAAACAGACCATGGAAGCGAATCTTGGGCTGCGTCCCAAACGGCGTACCGTACACCACACACCACACACTTACACTGTGCACAACAATGTCAGCCATCTTGAAAATGTTTTCTCATCATCATCATCATCATCATCATCATCATCATCATCATCATCATCATCCACAGTCATCGTTAACCACAAAATTCACAATGAACGGAGGGAGAGGAAAAGGTTTAGCGACGTAATTCTTAAATGACATGAAAGTGAAAGGAAACAAAAAAACGTTAAAGAAGTGTTTTTATGGCATGTGTTACAGAGAGCAGATCGAATCTCTGGGCTTCGTCATCATCGAACTTAGGTTTGTTTTCACTGCTGTACAGTAGATGTTACAAGCCTCTGCTACATTACTGAGCTCGCAATAAACTATAAATCTGTCAAGAGTTAATGGGAAGAGACAAAAAAAAAGAGAGAGAGAGAAAGAGAGAGAGAGAGAAAAGTGTGCACAATAAACAGATACATTTTTCACATCCTAATTTATTTATTTATATTTCTGATCTGGGAGCATCTGGTTATCTGATACCCCCTGAAGGATTCAGTCTGGAAGGAGGAGAGAGGAAGAGAGAGAGCGATAGAGAGAGAGAGAGAGAGTGAGAGATAGGGAGGGGAGAGAGAGAGAGAGGGGCGAGAGATAGAGAGAGCGGAGAGAGAGAGCGAGAGAGAGGGTATAGAGAGATAGGTAGGAAAAAAAGAAAGAGGATAAGCGAGATCTCTATTTAAAAGCAAGAGAGAAAGAGAAACAGAGAGAAGGAGAAAAGAGAGGAATCTCTACTCCCTCTAGATGCTACATTATATCCCTTTCTCTCTCTCTCCCTCTCTCTCCCCCTTTCTCTTTCTCTCTCTCTCTCTCTCCCTCTCGCTCTCTTTCGCTCTCTCTCTGTCTCTCTCTCTGTCTCTCTCTGTCTCTCTCTCTCCCCCTTTCTCTCTCTCTCCCTCCCTCCCTCCCTCCCTCCCTCGCTCTGTCTCTCTGAGTCTCGTTTTTAGAGATCTGATTACCACGTCTTGATGGTTTGGACATTTTTTACGCCTTCTCGAACAACTATAGCCATAAATCCACTAGAAGGCCAAGAACTTTCACCAAAACAGACAGACAGAGGGACGAGGAACAAAGATAAAAATATTGGACACTTTTACAGACTGGAAGCAGCTCCAGGAAAGCAGATATGACCCAATGAGTAATATTTCATCTCAAGGAATCGTGTGTGGTCCGTTAACCGTTTTACAGACTTCTGGGAATAAAACTTCTGGCTGTTTGCTTTCAAACATGATCCAAAAAAAAGGGGCTTTTTTTCTCAAACAGAAAACTGACCATGAAAGTGACCATCTGACCACAAACTGACCATCTTTCTAATCCAGTCCCTAATCTATACTAATATACTCTAATCTTATCTAATTTACTGTAATCTAATCTAATCTATTCTACAGTAATCTAATCTAATTTACTGTAATCTAATCTAAACTATTCTACAGTAATCTAATCTAATTTACTGTGATCTAATCTAAACTATTCTACTGTAATCTACTGTAATCTAATATTATCTAATATAATCTAATCTATTCTAATATACTGTACTGTAATCTAATCTAATATACTGTAATCTAATCTATTTTACTGTAATCTACTGTAATCTAATCTATTCTACTTTAACCTAATCTAATATACTCTACTGTAATCTAATCTATTATAATCTAATCTATTCTACTGTAATCTACTGTAATCTACTGTAATCTAATCTATTTTACTGTAATCTACTGTAATCTAATCTATTCTACTGTATTCTACTATAATCTAATCTATTTTACTGTAATCTACTGTAATCTAATCTAATATACTCTACTGTAATCTAAACTATTATAATCTAATCCATTCTACTGTAATCTACTGTAATCTAATCTATTTTGCTGTAATCTCCTGTAATCTACTGTAATCTAATATACTGTAATTTACTGTAATCTGATCTATTTTGCTGTAATCTCCTGTAATCTCCTGTAATCTAATCTAATCTATTTTACTGTAATCTATTCTATTTTGCTGTAATCTCCTGTAATCTCCTGTAATCTAATATACTGTAATCTACTGTAATCTAATCTATTTTGCTGTAATCTCCTGTAATCTACTGTAATCTAATCTATACTATTTTACTGTAATCTATTCTATTTTGCTATAATCTCCTGTAATCTACTGTAATCTAATATACTGTAATCTACTGTAATCTAATCTATTTTGCTGTAATTTCCTGTAATGTAATCTATTTTACTGTAATCTACTGTAATCTAATCTATTCTACTTTAATCTAATCTAGTATACTCTACTGTAATCTAATCTATTCTATTCTACTGTAATCTACTGTAATCTAATCTATTTTGCTGTAATCTCCTGTAATCTACTGTAATCTAATCTATTTTACTGTAATCTACTGTAATCTAACCTATTCTACTTTAATCTAATCTAGTATACTCTACTGTAATCTAATCTATTCTAATCTAATCTATTCTACTGTAATCTACTGTAATCTAATCTATTTTGCTGTAATCTCCTGTAATCTCCTGTAATCTAATCTATTTTACTGTAATCTACTGTAATGTAATCTATTTTACTGTAATCTTATATACTGTAATATACTGTAATCTAATCTATTTTACTGTAATCTACTGTAATCTAATCTATTCTACTTTAATCTAATATACGCTACTGTAATCTAATCTATTTTACTGTAATCTCCTGTAATCTAATCTCCTGTAATCTAATATTTTTACTGTAATCTACTGTAATCTAATCTATTCTACTTTAATCTAATCTAATATATGCTACTGTAATCTAATGTAATGTAATCTAATCTATTCTAATGTAATCGAATGTAATCTAATCTGGTGTAATCTAATCTAATGTAATGTATAATCTAATGTAATGTACTCTACTCTACTCTAGTTTTGGGACCTTTAAAGTTGCTCACTTGCTGAAACAAAGATCTGATAACACTTCAGTCAGCCCTGAAAACTCTCTTCAGGTTTGAAGATCATTCGAACAAAGTCAAATTATTAATTATATCAAATTATAGCTACAGACGTCTATATATAAAAATATAAAAATATGATCGTAGTTTAAATGTCAGAATCAGGCATTTCCATAACATAGCTAACATGATAACAAGCTAACATGTTCTAATACTATTTATTTTTTGATATAATATCACTATTTTGGTAAACGACGTGGAGTCTCTGAGATAGCGTATCACAATATCACGATTTTTTTCCCCCAAAGGTTTTGCAGACAGTAAAGATCTTAAAATGTTAACGTTTTTACTGTTGACTAACTTTCTTCTGTCTTCCTTTTCCGTGTTCTCGTATTAGCTAACGTCAAGTAACGTAACGTAACGTATTGTGACATTGTGTAAAATATCTGTGAAACATTTTCTACAAAACCTGAACAGCTGAACAAAGTTAGCCTGACTAGCATATCAATTAGCTTAGCATGTCTTGGTGAGAACGGAGGTCTGGGTTTGGCTAGAGTTTGACATAAATTAGCATGTGGCTAGTTCCTGATTGAGGTAAAAAGAAACATGTTAGCAAAATAAAGGCTAGCATGTAAATTAGCATGTGGCTATAAAGAATTTATTTTTTATTTTTATCTTTTTACACTTTGACTGATTTCATTTGAGGTGAATAATTTTTATAAGCTGTAAGATGAACGGTCGCTAGTTAGCACGCTCGTACGTTTCATTCACGTGATAACATGCACGTGGGGATTACGCTGCTGCCTTGAGGGAACATGCTGGAAATGTAAATGAAACTGAATCAACAACATGATGAGTCAAAAAAAAAAAAAAGAATCAAGATGCTAATAAGGAACGTGAGACAGAACACAAACAAACCCGATGCTAATTTCAGTGTTTTTTTTCCAGAAACCGATCTCAACAAAGACCGCAAGTAACTCGATGTGGACAGAGATAAAGACGAGAAGAAAGAGTTTAACTTTCCGTCCTTTTAGTCCATCTCTGAGATAATGGCGTTGAGCACCTGGACTAGATAACTGTCACGAATTCGCACACAGCTGATGCTTTGATGGTTTTTACGCTTCGGTAATTTAGCAAGTCGTCCAGACAACAGGCTCCAAATTCAGCAGCAACAAAAGCGCCATTCAGGCCGTAATCTCATCAGGCTGAGGAACAACAGAGAGCCAGAGAGAGCGCTACATCTTCCATTAGTCATACAACTTCTGCCCTTTTTCCCCCCTCACTAATAATTCAGTGTAAGGAAAAAAAGACTGTGCTCTAAATCGGAACAAACGAGCAGAAGACAGAAGGGACGAGGTGACGAACATCTGAGATATTGAGCACCAGATACACTTTTTATATGTTACTGTAGATAAGGACATCTTTCAAATGCTTTAAATGTAAATACACCAGTGAATTTTTAGTAATAATTTTATTTATAATAATATAATAATAATATTTTGATATTAGTGATAATATTAAAATATTATCACTAATATCAAAATATTAGTAATAATACTAAATATATATATTATTTATCATGAAAACAAAAATTGTTAGATTTAAAAATATCTATTATCACTATTATTATTATTATTATTATTATTAAATCAGAACATTATTTATTGCCCAGTTCTAGCTAATTAAAATAGTAAATGTTGTTGATATCACAATATCACTTTATATAATTTAATGATGATATAATAAATTATATAATAAATATAATTATATAAAACATTTATCTTTCATATTTAATATTGTAAACTTTTAGATTGTTTCATTTTCTTCTTTATAGTGTTAAATATTTGGATTAGCAGTATTATTTTTAAATTAAAAAAATGGAAATGAGATATTTGTAGACTTGGAATGGATTTAAACAAAAAATATCCTAAAGATACTATGTTACATTTCCAGCATTTAGCAAACTGAGCTATTGAGGGTTAAGGGCCTTGCTCAGGGGCCCAGCAGTGGCAGGTTGGTGGACGTAGGAATCGAACTCACAACCTTCCGATTGATATACCAACACCTTAACCACTAACCATGTTACCTTAGTTACCAGCTCTAGAGTCCATTCTTATGTAGTTATTTATTTATTTACTACATACATTTATACAAACTGTCTAAAAACGGCTGACGTTTGTATTCAATCTGTAAAATTGTAAAATCTTTCTTTGACAAAAAACAAAAAACAAAAACATATTTAATCAGTTAAACACCACTATATATTTGATTAATTAAATGATTTTTTTTAAATCCAGTCTTAATTAAATATTTAATTAATTTAATTTTTATCCAGTCTTTAATTAAAGTACCTTGGAACATTTTATAAGAAAGGTTTTTTGTTTATTTAACATAAAAGCACATCATTTCTTTATGGCTCTATATCGTGTTACACATGGTGTGTTGTGAAAAATCTCATCGTCGAAAGGAATTTCTCCATCACATCACGTTGTCCTGCCCATCATGCAACGCGCCAGCTAGGGTGTAGCTTCTTCTGATAGATCTGTTATCACACAACGATCCACAAGTCAAATATTTTTCTTGACTTCTCACATATTGTCTAAAATATTGCATTGGAAAAGAAGGTTTATGAAACCTTTTACAAAGCAACGAGGCCAGGAGAGCGGAGCGTAACCATCACCGGTAACCGGAAAAGTCATCAAATCATAATCGCTTCAGCCTCTTATACAGACAGAGATCCACTCCAAAAAGTTCACAAATTCAATTTACTTCCACAAATTGCACTCAGTCTGTCTGTTTCCTTTCAGATGCACTTAAAGGGCTTCAAGCTAACCGGATAAGAGACGGCAAAGACGGCGGTATCGCATATCCTGAGAGAGCGCTCTCACTTTACCCTCGGAAGAAGCTTCCTTCAGGACACCAGATGAATTCATGTGGATTTCATTTGGGAACTGATTTAAAAAAAAAAAAAATTAAATATGGAGTCACTCTACTCTACACCAGGGGCGCTGTAGAATCCTGGACTGTGATTGGTTTAAAAATGGTGAAGAATTTTGTAGGTTTATATATTAATACTCTATAAATAATCGTCTCCATGGTAACAGCTTATACAACCTGTACTGTAGATGGATATTTAAAAAAAAAGATCAAGCTCAATTATTACTAAAATATTACTAATTAGCCAAAATATTTTACACAAGTGAGAAAGTGAGCTGCATTTTTAAAACTAATTAAATAATTAATGTGTGTGTGTGTGTGTGTGTGTGTGTGTGTGTGTGTTCGATTTATTTATTTATTTATTTATTCCAACAATGAGACTAGCTTCCTTTTCGGAAGTCAGAAGTAAAAAAAAAAAAATTGGATGACTTCAATCAGGGACGTTCCACAGCATTAAACGTAGCTATAAATGGATAAAAAAAAAAAATACAATGTGTTGTATAATATGAAAAAGAAATCCAAAAAAAAAAAGGCCTTAGAGTTGGTAAACATAGAAAAAATGCTGTAGAGTAAAAGAAATAAAACACATTTGTAGATGTCATGTTAGTGGACATGAAATGTAGCTCTGATTAGATAAAAAAAAATTATATAAATTATAAACTTGGTGACAAACTGCTGTTGAGTAAGAAGATTATTTATATAACGTGTATTAGGGGAAAAAAAAGGCTTTCAGGCTTTCAGTTGTATAAAGAGCTTCTAAAATTTACCTCGTGCTAAACGCTAAACATTATAGTGTTAATAAAGCTCACAGCATGCAGAGCCATATGGGTAATAAACATCTGCCAGGACATATGTCTTAAAAACAGGGCTGGTGTCATAAAAAGAAAAAAAAACAATAAACAAGCTGATGTTGGAGTTTAGACGCTTATTAGCAGCTAGGAAGCTTGTGTGTTTGTGTAAAACGCTAAGGTGGGGCAGCGTTTCCGTCTGCCGGGCATTCTCACAGACTGTGTGAGTGTGAGACTGCCCGGCAAACGGAAAGGCTGCCCCACCTTACACACACATGCACACACACGCACACACACACACATCAGAAATGTAACAATAACGGACCCTGTAGCTTGTTCTCTTTAACACGGGCCACTGAAAGCCTCCGAAAAGATCCATGAGAGGGACAACGGGTGAAGTTGAAGGTGTTTGAGATACAATCCATCAAATCCCAGCGTCAGCTAGAGCTGATACAAAATAATGATTAAGTGACGTGGCATAAGTGACGTGACGTACGGCTAAGTACGGTGACCAATACTCAGAATCCGTTCTCTGCATTTAACCCATCCAAAGAGCACACACATAGCAGTGAACACACACACACACACACCATGAACACACACCCGGAGCAGTTCAGGATGTCCATACAGTTCTGTAATATTGTCGTTTATTTATTCACTTAGTTCATTATTTAAATCATTCAAAGACCTTTTTTGAACTTTTTCAATTTTTATTTTTAAATAAATAAAACATGCAAGTACAACACACAAATAAACAAATAAACAAATTGATTAATTAATTCATTTGCCCTGCACCTCTAGGGTTGGGGATTCGATTCCTGTCCCTCTTCTTCAGGTTTCTCCGGTTTCCTCCCCGAGGCCAAAGACATGTGTTGTAGGCTGATTGGCATCTCTAAATTGTCTGTAGTGTGTGTGTCTGTGTGTGTGTGTGTGTGTCTGTGTGTGTGTGTGTGTGTGTGTGTGTGTCTGTGTGTGTGTGTGTGTCTGTGTGTGTGTGTGTGTGTATTAGACTGGGATAGATTCCAGGTTTACTAGTGTAGGATAAATGCTACAGAAATTTAATGAAGCTAAACATATAAATAATAGAAATACACACATGGATCTGATCAGAAGGTCTTGAGGTCAAACCCAGCTGTAAAGCAGTTATGTATGTAGCTGTTGGCTATTTCTCCTTTAATTTGTTTAATTGTGTCTGCTGCAAGCCAGTATAATCATCATCATCATCATCATCATCATCATCATCATCATCATCAAGTTCAATTAAAAATAACTTTTTTCTAATCATTTGTGAACAATAGTGATACATATCGAATGAAATCTTTTTTTCCCGTCATATCGCTCCCCATTAACACAAGTGACGCTTCCCAGGGCTCCAGATTTCCCTTCACGCAGATCTGGGAACAGGTGAATTTTGTCTCAGCTTGATTTTGAACAGATCATGGATGCCCGAGGCTACAGATTAGTGAACACATGGAGAAATCTTACACACTCCGTAATTCCTTATCAAGGGATATTTACAACTTTGCAAATCTGTTTAAAACACGAATGAGAAAGTGACGAGTGATTGTTGGTTAAATATTCAGAAGGCTTGTTTTCAGGATTAGGCCCTGGACTGGAAGATCTGTGCGTGAGGACTTACAAAAGCATTGTATTAAACAAAACTACATGTGAGGGGGAAAAAAGAAAGACAGAAAGAAATTCCAGTTTACAAGCTGCTTGGTGTAACCTGCTGTGTCCTGCGTGTCAAGTCAGTTTCTGGACAAACATGGACAATGTTTAAGACAAATGTTTCTACTTTATGCATCAGCCTTTTTCCCCCAAGATCAAAGATTCCTGTTCTGCTTGGTCGAGTCTCTGAAAGACTGAGACCTGCTCGGACTCTGGCCGGTTTTGCCTGATTGTTGGATCACATGGACTTTGGTGGGGTACGAAAAGAAAAGGAAATTAAAAAAAAACAAAACAAACAAAAAAAACAATTAGAGGAAGTACGTGACACGTCGTTTTTCTGAACCGGAGCGCGAGACGTTGTTGAGTGCAGTCAATTTTTTTTTTCTGTTTTAGTGCAGAATCTGATATTTGTAAAATAAATATATTAAATAAAAATGCATACAAACACACACACACACACACACACACACACACACACACACACACACACACACACACACTATATATACATATATATATATATATATATATATATATATATATATATATATATATATATATATATATATATATATATATCGGTTTCACATCCATCCAACATGGGAAGACAGTAAAGACAGTATTCATAAGAGAAAAAATACAATAAAATAAAATAAAATAATAAAAAACACCTCCAGGTTATTTAAGTATTCGCATCGTGCTCTTAATATAATCTTTTTATGTCGCATCATTTCCCACAGTTGCTTCAGAACATGAGCAAGCAATATTACAACTATTAATAAGATATTAATAATCATGCGTATTACTGACTCATAAAGAGTAAAGAACGCGTTAAATCTTTGCCAGAAGTCGCAATCTTCCGCGTGCCTGCGTTCAAACATGTAGCGAGTAGTGGAGTGTGTGTGTGTGTGTGTGTGTGTGTGTGTGTGTGTGTGTGTGCATGTGCATGTTAGTCAGGTAAAACCAGACGCACGTATCCACGTGTCCATCTCCTAACCCACTTCCCCCTGCAGTAGCACGTTATCACTGCGTAAAACACATTAATGCACAGAATCAACAACAAGTCAGCGATTTAATCAGCGCGTAAAAATCTCCACACAGCATTCGGACCTCAAATGTTTTCCGGCTTCACGGATTAATGTGTAACTGTCCGTTTATTTATGATGTTTTCTACGATTAGGGTCAAAGATTAATCAGTCAGTGAGAATGTTGAGAAGGGCTGAAAGGATCCTGACGTCTACAACATAATGCCAGGCGTAATCAGGATGGGTGGGATACACAGTCTAAACAATATATATATATAGCCTATGAGTCAGATCACAATAACTCTTGTTGTTTGTTTTTTTTTAAAACAGTTTTGTATTGTTTATTGTTTACTGCAAAAACACATTTGTGCCCTCAGATTTAAGGTGGAAGCAAAAAGGAAAAAAAATAACAATGTTTGTTCTTAAACAATTACTTACTGCACATAAAAATCATTTCTTTCATTTTCAGTTCATTCACATTCTCTCTCTCTCTCTCTCTCTCTCTCTCTCTCTCTCTCTCTCTCTCTCTCTCTCTCTGTGTATCTCTCTTCTCTGTCTGTCTGTCTCTGTCTCTCTCCTGTCTCTCTCTTCTCGGTCTCTCTCTCTCTTCTTTGTCTGTCTGTCTGTCTGTCTGTCTGTCTCTCTCTCTCTTCTTTGTCTGTCTGTCTGTCTGTCTGTCTGTCTGTCTGTCTGTCTGTCTGTCTGTCTGTCTGTCTCTCTCTCTCACTCTCTCCTCTCTCTCTCTCGCTCTCTCCCCTTCTGTCTCTCTCTCTCCCTCTCCTGTCTCTCTCTCTCTCTGAGTGAGTGAGTGTAAATACATAAATACATCAGTAGCCACACGGCAGCTGTGCGTATTAAGGGTTTCTGTGTGAGTATCTGTGTGTTTTATGAGTAGTTCAGCTCTCTCACTTTCGTATTATTTTCTGTGATGTTTTCCAGATTCCACTTGATCCAGCCTTGAGATCCGAGGCTTCCACCGAGATGTATCTACAACCCTCTTAAACCTCCTCAAAGCCTCCTAATTACTTGCGTAATGCTGTCGGCGGTGTAAAGACGTTAAATGCACAGCAAGTGCTTAATAATGTGGTGCGATTTAAATGAATAGCCAAATGACTTGGTGCCAGGCTCGTCGTGCCTGCCTGTGGCTCCGGGGACAAACCCCGTGTCGTGTCGTGTGTAGTCCTGCATGACAGCCTGTGATCAGAATGAAATATACAGTACTGTACGCATGAATCAAAAGGACGAAATGCAGGTTTCGGTGAAGGAAACTTGTCCCTTGTCTCGATCCTGACAAGCCCTTGAGCAAGAGATGAGCGACAAACACGATTCTCTCTTCTGAACAATATTTAATGAGTCGCTTGGAAAATTTAGTCATGCTACTGAACCTGTAAAACTGTTTATGTGCCACGATCTGGCAGTAGATCAACATTTAACATGATAAAACTCGTCTAGTGACACCCGCCGGGATCTTTTAAACCTGGCAACATTAATAACTGCATTCAATAAAAAAGTGTATGTGCGAGATGTTCCAGCTTTTCTCTGAAGACAACAAACAAACGGCATTATGATTGATCTCACACACACACACACACACACACACACACACACACACACACACACACACACACACACACACACACATACCATTTTTTATGCTTTTTTAAATAACTCTCTGCCTCAGAGGGTCTCGGTTGGTTTTTTTTCAACTCCATAAAAGCAACAGAAACACATGGTTCTGGTTTCTCCGAGTCGATGGAAAGAAAAGGAAAGAAGAAAGAAAGAAATGGAAAGTCACGGCTGACTTAACGACCTGGAAAAAACCTATGAGTTTCTATTGGATGAGTGAAAGGTATCAGATATTTAGTAGCTATGAATCACCTGAGATGTGTCTGATACCACAGATTAAATCTCCAGATTGTTGCTGAGGCGCATGCAGATATCTGCAGATACGCAGATGGGTAAATTATTTATCCAAATAAATAAAAAAAATATGAATCTATTTTATTTATTAATTTAATAGATTTAAAAAAGAAAAGAAAAAAGGCGATTGATTTAGTGATTAATTAACGTGCCTAATAATGAATGTAATTGCATAACGCACGTGCAATGTCGCATGACAGGTTTATGGAATTAAACGACATAATGTGCAGCTGTTTATTTATTTATTTTACAGATGTTTACATTGACGTTTTTATATAACTTAAAGGTTGGAGAGCTCATGCAAAATAAAACAAACCAACCAACCAAACAAACAAACATAACTCAATAAAAATTAGAGGTCCACAGCAGAACAAATGACCAAAGCAGTTTCCTGCAGCCACTCAACATGATCCTAAAGTTTATACACCCGTGCGCAATGCAAACAAACAAAAAAACAAACACACAAACAAATCACACGTGAAAACAAAACGAATGCACGACTTACTTTTGACTTCTTCATAGGGAACGAGAGGATTAAGTCCGCTGTAAATGAAACCCTATTTTATTTTACTTCTGCGGGCAGGAAAGGGCTTCTCTTCATCCCGTTTGCGCATATCCAAAATCATTATAAAGTAAAATCCAATTCAGCTCGAGGAAGAAGATGATGAAGAAGAAAAAAAAAACCCTGAAATGACACTTGCACTAAAAGCAGAAATAATAAAAAGCAAAAAAAAAAAAAAAAAAAACACCAGACCGGTTGTTATCCAGGCGCGCGCTTCATAACGCACGTTGACCGAGGAACAGAGCACTAAAACAGCGCGTGTGTATGTGCGTGATGACGTGTAACAGTGTGTCCGTGTGTGGCTCTGTTTTCAAGCACGACCTCTTTTTATGGTGTGACTGCACCCCTATAAACCCACCCACTAACCACGAACACCCGCCCCGTGTGATTGTGAACCCGCCCACTCAGCCTAGCCCAGTTTTCAGCCGCGTATCACAATTTCTGAGAGGTTTTGTCCAGCCGTGATTGATGCAGCATAATACCATCAGTGTTCTTCTACTCTTACACAGTGATGTGTATGAGAGTAAACCCAGGCTTCGTCTTTCTTTGAATCGCATCCGATATCCACTTCTGAAATCCTGATGAATGCTGGGATTGAAGAAGTACGTCGTCGGCTATGATGTCCTCCCTGATATAAAAATCATGAAGAAGTCATGAGAAATCAGAAATCTTAATGTGCATTATGCCATTTGCAGTAGGTTTGAAATTTTTCCTGGGCAGGGCTGCGGTGGATCCGGATTCTGGGGTGTATTGATCGGGGTGTGTTGTGAGTCTGGAACACACTTCGGATGAGACCCCGGTCTGAGTCTGGAATATACTCCGGATGAGACTCCGGTCTGAGTGTGAAATACACTCTGGATGAGATCTGGGGTCTGGAATACACTCCGGATGAGACCCTGGTTTGAATCTGGAATACACTCTGGATGAGACCCTGGTTTGAATCTGGAATACACTCCGGATGAGACCCCGGTCTGTGTCTGGAATACACTCCGGATGAGATCTGGGGTCTGGAGTACACTCCGGATGAGACCCCGGTCTGAGTCTGGAATACACTCCGGATGAGATCTGGGGTCTGGAATACACTCCGGATGAGACCCCGTTCTGAGTCTGGAATACACTCCGGATGAGACCCCGGTCTGAGTCTGGAATACACTCCGGATGTTGACCCCCGGTCTGAGTCTGGAATACACTCTGGATGAGACCCTGGTTTGAATATGGAATACACTCCGGATGAGACACCCGTCTATTATACACTCATGACTATGTTTGAGATGTAGGAGGAAACCGGAGAAGCTTTTGAAAGCAATTTATCTCTTCTGAAGCGGTATAATAAGGATAAAGATTCCCTCCAGTATGCCATGTCCTATATGTGCTTTCCTTTTTCCAGGCGGATCCTTTCTCAAACACACTATTACCATAAACCTTCAAACCATTTCATAGCTCCGGTGATTACTGTACAGTATATTACACACTTACACACTTGTCCCAGCTGAAGGGATTGAAAGATTTAGAATGTGTGTGATTAACAGAGGGGACGTTCTGGAAGCCTGAGAAACAGCCTGTTAGCAGAGAGAGAGACAAAAAAACCCCAATTAAAACAAAGAAATGAACAAGAGAACAGCACTACAGTGGCAGTGTGAGGAAAGCAGGCTGTTGGATTTGCTATTTTGTGGCTGATTAATCGGTTTAATCAAAAGGCTCTTTGTGGTTTACTGTTCATCCGGTTTGGAAGGTTGCAGAAAAATAACGAATGACGACTCCAGGCTCAGTTTAACGCCTGGTCTCTGACCTGTTCATTTCATTCTCCTTTCATTACACTGGATTTCTTCTCTATCATCGTAATCATCATCGGCTGAGAGGAAAGTTTACAGAACTGCACACTGTTTATTTACAACACAGCAATTCTGGATTCTGTTTATGTGGCACTGTTTATGTGGTGATGTTTTCTGTAAGGAGATGTTTCCTTTTTGCCAGCAAGCTGAAGGTCTGGTCGGTCCGCGGTATCGCCATGGATTCATTACCACATTATCATTCGGTATAAACAAACAAATGATGTTCTGATATAAACGAGTCTGATCTAAAATGAGTCAGGATGGATTCGATATCAACGTGTACTTTTTCCATTAACTGGAAAAAACAATTGCTTTTGTTTCTTTGGAACTTTTGTATAAATATATCGCTCCTAGTATTGGAGAGAAAAAACAGAAACCTTTCTGGAGCACTACAAATTCGTAAAGTCCTGAATGTCTACTTTCAAATGAGCTTCATATTAACACCACCGTGGAGTAAGACATGACAAAGATGTTCAATCAACGTTACAAACAGGACCAATACAAAAGAGATGGGGGACTCGAGTCATGTGACTTGACTCTGATCAGACTTAAGTCGCAAATTTGAGACTTGATTCTTGCTTGACAAATATTAAAAAAAGACTTGCCTTTGACTTGACATTCATGACTTTGAGACTTACTTGTGACTTGCACGTATGTGACTTACTCCCACATCTGCAATAAAAAGAGTTAAAGGAGAAATAATTAAGGTGAGTTTTTTTTTTTCTTAATTAATAAATTTCCGGGGGCACGGTGGCTTAGAGGTTAGCACTTTTGCCTCACACCTCCAGGGTTGGGGGTTCGATTCCCACCTCCGCCTTGTGTGTGTGGAGTTTGCATGTTCTCCCCGTGCCTCGGGGGTTTCCTCCGGGTACTCCGGTTTCCTCCCCCGGTCCAAAGACATGCATGGTAGGTTGATTGGCATCTCTGGAAAATTGTCCGTAGTGTGTGTGTGTGAGTGAATGAGAGTGTGTGTGTGTGTCCTGTGATGGGTTGGCACTCCGTCCAGGGTGTATCCTGCCTCGATGCCCGATGACGCCTGAGATAGGTACAGGCTCCCCGTGACCCGAGAAGTTCGGATAAGCGGTAGAAAACGAATGAATGAATGAATGAATGAATGAATGAATGAATGAATAATAAGTTTCCCTCCTTGACCTACACCCATGTACATAAAAGACATGCTGTTAGAAGTGAGCGTTAGCACAAGGACTGTCATGACATCATGGTTAAACACACAGACAGCCTTAAAACTCATATAAAGAAAGCCGTACTGTAAATTCATTGCGTTATAATTTATGAGAATTCCCGTGAGTGAAGTCTTGTTTTTCTTTGTAATAAAAAAACCCAAAACCCATCTGTATGATTTGTAGATAAAGTCAGAGTGTTTACAGACATCTCCATGTGCAGATCCAAAGCTTCATCTCCATCGATAGTAATAAACATCTGCATCTTGGAAAAATATTTATTCTGTCGGTTTCTCTGTCTTTCTTTCTGTGAAGCTTTTTGGAGGCACAGCGTGTTCCTTATTTTGCCGCAGGAGAATTATCTGGCTGTTCTGGGAGTTTTCAGACCGATGATGGAGGTGGAGTGACTCAGCACTCAGGAGCATCAATAAAATGATTGACAAGAGGGACATCCAAACTATACCAAGCACTCTGGACCACAATGAAGGTTCTCAGCCACTTAATACACTTTTTTGTAACAAACCACTAAAGGCAGAAGGTTCAGGATCCATTCGTGGAGTTTAATGAAGCCACAAAGCAAATATTCCAACAGGAAAATAAATCCACAGACACAATAAACAGGCATAAAGTCAAACCCAGAACGAGAACGAGAGCTAACAATTCTAAATCGCAAAAAGAAGCTGTGAAACAAAGAAGGGCTTGGTATGTTGTGTAGAGACAAACGACACTTTAAATGTCTGTAGAATACAGAAATGATGCTAGGTGATGCTAGGTGATGGAGTAGCAGGCCGAGACGTTACACTTGCACTACACCCACTGCTTTAAACCGGCATCATCGTGTTCGACATATTTTTTCAAAGTTATTTGTATTAGCAGAGCCTCCTGGTGGTCCAGCGGCAGGATCCCACGCTTTCATTGGTGTGACCTGAGTTCGATTCGCGGGAAGCGAGCAAACCGAGCCACTGAAGAGTTTACTCTCAGTGCCAGTCCCAAGCCTGGATAAAATGGTTGGATGTAAACGGAGGTAAAATGTAAACGGATGCAAAATGGATGTAAACTGTTACATCAATAAGGGCATCCGGTATAAAACCTACACCAAATTAAACACCTGGACCAGATGATCCGCTGTGGCCACCGCGAACAGATAGCCAACGAAAGAACAACAATAGTTGTAGTAACAGTTACAGTAGCAACCGAAAGAACAACAACAACAACAACAACAACAACAGTTAGCAATCGAAAGAACAACAACAACAACAACAGTTAGCAATCGAAAGAACAATAACAACAACAGTTAGCAATCGAAAGAACAACAACAACAACAACAACAGTTAGCAATCGAAAGAACAACAACAACAACAACAACAGTTAGCAATCGAAAGAACAACAACAACAACAGTTAGCAATCGAAAGAACAACAACAACAACAACAACAGTTAGCAATCGAAAGAACAACAACAACAACAGTTAGCAATCGAAAGAACAACAACAACAACAGTTAGCAATCGAAAGAACAACAACAACAACAGTTAGCAATCGAAAGAACAACAACAACAGTTAGCAATCGAAAGAATAACAACAACATTTAGCAATCGAAAGAACAAAAAAGTTAGCAAACAAGAGCACAACAACAGTTAGCAATCGAAAGAACAACAACAACAACAACAACAGTTAGCAATCGAAAGAACAACAACAACAACAGTTAGCAATCGAAAGAACAACAACAACTGTTAGCAATTGAAAGAACAACAACAACAACAGTTAGCAATCGAAAGAACAACAACAACAGTTAGCAATCGAAAGAACAACAACAACAGTTAGGAATCGAAAGAATAACAACAACATTTAGCATTCGAAAGAACAAAAAAGTTAGCAAACAAGAGCACAACAACAGTTAGCAATCGAAAGAACAACAACAACAGTTAGCAATCGAAAGAACAACAACAACAATTAGCAATCGAAAGAATAACAACAACATTTAGCATTCGAAAGAACAAAAAAGTTAGCAAACAAGAGCACAACAACAGTTAGCAATCGAAAGAACAACAACAACAACAACAACAACAACAGTTAGCAATCGAAAGAACAACAACAACAGTTAGCAATCGAAAGAACAACAACAACAACAGTTAGCAATCGAAAGAACAACAACAACAACAGTTAGCAATCGAAAGAACAACAACAACAACAGTTAGCAATCGAAAGAACAACAACAACAACAGTTAGCAATCGAAAGAACAACAACAACAGTTAGCAATCGAAAGAACAACAACAACAGTTAGCAATCGAAAGAATAACAACAACATTTAGCAATCGAAAGAACAAAAAAGTTAGCAAACAAGAGCACAACAACAGTTAGCAATCGAAAGAACAACAACAACAACAACAACAGTTAGCAATCGAAAGAATAATAACAACAGTTAGCAATCGAAAGAAAAACAACAACAACAGTTAGCAATCGAAAGAATAATAACAACAGTTAGCAATCGAAAGAAAAACAACAACAACAACAGTTAGCAATCGAAAGAAAAACAACAACAACAACAGTTAGCAATCGAAAGAACAACAACAACAACAGTTAGCAATCGAAAGAACAACAACAACAATTAGCAATCGAAAGAACAACAACAACAACAACAACAGTTAGCAATAGAAAGAACAACAACAACAACAGTTAGCAATCGAAAGAACAACAACAACAACAGTTAGCAATCGAAAGAACAACAACAACAGTTAGCAATCGAAAGAATAACAACAACATTTAGCAATCGAAAGAACAAAAAAGTTAGCAAACAAGAGCACAACAACAGTTAGCAATCGAAAGAACAACAACAACAACAACAACAGTTAGCAATCGAAAGAATAATAACAACAGTTAGCAATCGAAAGAAAAACAACAACAACAACAGTTAGCAATCGAAAGAACAACAACAACAACAGTTAGCAATCGAAAGAACAACAACAACAATTAGCAATCGAAAGAACAAAAAAGTTAGCAAACAAGAGCACAACAACAGTTAGCAATCGAAAGAACAACAACAACAACAACAACAGTTAGCAATCGAAAGAACAACAACAACATTTAGCAATCGAAAGAACAACAACAACAACAACAGTTAGCAATCGAAAGAACAACAACAACAACAACAGTTAGCAATCGAAAGAACAACAACAACAACAGTTAGCAATCGAAAGAACAACAACAACAACAGTTAGCAATCGAAAGAACAACAACAACAGTTAGCAATCGAAAGAACAACAACAACAATTAGCAATCGAAAGAATAACAACAACATTTAGCAATCGAAAGAACAAAAAAGTTAGCAAACAAGAGCACGACAACAGTTAGCAATCGAAAGAACAACTACAACAACAACAGTTAGCAATCGAAAGAACAACAACAGTTAGCAATCGAAAGAACAACAACAACAACAACAACAGTTAGCAATCGAAAGAACAACAACAACAACAACAACAGTTAGCAATCGAAAGAAAAACAACAACAACAACAGTTAGCAATCGAAAGAAAAACAACAACATATAGCAATCAAAAGACAAACAACATTTAGCAATCGAAAGAAGAAAAAAGTTAGCAGGGCTCTCAAGTTTTGAAGACAGGCAAGCGTGACATCTCCAACCCCCCCCCCCCCCCAATAAATAAATAAATAATAAAAATGGGGGAGTTGTTGTGTTTGGTAAGGATCACTGACTGCAATACAAAGTGTCTGTTTAATTTCCATTTATTAATTTGTGTGTGTGTGTGTGTGTTTGTGTGTGTGTGAGTGTGTGTGTGTGTGTGAGAGAGAGAGAGAGAGAGAGAGAGAGAGAGAGAGAGAGAGAGAGAGAGAGAGATTATGACTGGTGGTGTTTATTGTAAGTGTTTGTTACCTTTTTGGACCCCTTTATCATTTGTAATGTTGCTCCCATATAAAACAGTTCAGCACAATCCCAGACATATTTAGGGACATGATTGAGGACAATGTCCCATCCAGAGACAAGCTGTTTCGTGTTGAGGTTTTGTTCAAACCGACCATCGAAAATACCCTCTCTAATGAATATGTTTTTATATATAGTCAGGCTTGACTAAAAAGGAGACGTGCTTGATTCCTGCCCGTTTCCATAGAGACGGCGGTGCGGACTGATACGTTTTGGGCGCAGCGGCTTATCAAATATATGATAAATAGTCAAAAAGTTTTTCTGCGTGAGAAATACGGTGTGGTGGGAGAGCGTGAGAAAAGACCGACATGAGGGACGTCACTCTCGATGCGTGACACTCGATAGCCCTGAGTTAGCAATCGAAAGAACAACAACAACAACAGGTGTTCATGACTCTGATGTCAATACTTTAACATTCCTTAAAACATTTGATGGACAAGTTTAGAATCTGTTCTTTCTTAGTAACAAGACAAGCTGGATTATTTCCAGTTAACTAAAAAAGTGGTTCTAATTAACTATGGTTGCTGGTCAGGTGAACGATCTTTATTCCACAGCATTAAACATAACTATAACTGGATAAAAAAAACACACACAATGTGTTAACATATAAATCTTCGGAAACACTCGATGTATTTTACGACGATAACAACGACGGCGATCCATCACACCGTCCTCTTGTGGAGTATTCTCTTGTTCTTTCCGTACGTTTAGACACAAAACCTGATTACAGTACAGTTAAAGTTACAGAATAGTTACGTAACATGCACCAATTTGCATAAAGCTAAAGAATGCCACCCTGTTGTTAAGTGCCTGAGATTCATGTTGTAAACAGACACTTATGTGGTTATCTGGCTGATTACTGATAATGGCGCGGAAGGTCAGCGGAGTTGCTATCGCGTGATCGCGTCTTTCCGACGTAGACGTTCTCCTCCCTGTGAATCTGATCGATTTCCTGAGATAAGGAAATGATTAACCCAGACCAAACATCATCTCAGGAAAAGTTCTTCAGTGATATAGAGAGGTGTGCGCTTTTATCATGCAAGCAATTCCTCTGAAACTAGACATCTAAAGATCATATAAAATTACTTCCTGTTGGGTTTGTCTTTGCTAATACTGTGGAATGTTCCCGACGATAGTCTATCGTTTACACTGAATCACACATTAAGGCAGAAATGAAAGAGGAAAAACAAAAGCGCAGAAATACCAAACTTCATGATTTGTTTTTTCCATAGCCGAATTTAGTTTGAAATCTACGCTAGGTTAAGAACGATACAACACTATCGTTAATGAGATTAGAATCAGATGTCCTATGTGACGGTGTGATTGCCAGGATGTTCTCACGGTAGATGAAAGCTTTTTGTTGTGTCTTGCAGGATCAGGGTTCCTAATACACACGTCCAATCGCAATCAGATGTATAATCTGTATATTCTACCGGAACCACTCGGAATTGCATGGAAACACAAACAGAATACACCCGCATGTTCGCCGTGGGGGGGGGGTGTCACGGTGGCTTAGCAGTTAGCACGTTTGCCTCACAGCTCCAGGGTTGGGGGTTCGATTCCCGCCTCCGCCTTGTGTGTGTGGAGTTTGCATGTTCTCCCCGTGCCTCGGGGGTTTCCTCCGGGTACTCCGGTTTCCTCCCCCGGTCCAAAGACATGCATGGTAGGTTGATTGGCATCTCTGGAAAATTGTCCGTAGTGTGTGAGTGTGTGAGTGAATGAGAGTGTGTGTGCCCTATGATGGGTTGGCACTCCGTCCAGGGTGTATCCTGCCTCGATGCCCGATGACGCCTGAGATAGGCACAGGCTCCCCGTGACCCGAGAGGTAAAATAATGAATGTTTGTCGCGTGGACTGACGATGAGGAAGAACGAATGTTTTAAGATTTTTTTTACCCTCGAGTACAAAGTCAACACAAACCCGTGTCTTCTCTGTTCACAGTGCGGTTTATAGCACCGGAGAGCTTGGATCCAGGAGATCATCCACTGTACAGCAAATAAGAAATGACAAATTTACAACCTGGTCTGCAGCCATGATAAACAGAGCCCTAGCGCATACACGTAGAGATATGACGTATGATGTACGTGCAGGTTCACGTTTTCCTGTCAACACAAAAACTGCCAACAAAAATCTAAACAAATTTATATTAAGGTTTTTATTTTTACGCTCGCTGATCAGCATTAAAACCCCTGACAGGTATAATATCATGAATAATATTGTTTATTATTATATTACTCGTTACAGCGACGCCCGTGAAGGCGTGTTAATATATTTACAGCATGTGAAAATGGGCCACGGGAAAGACGGAACAAACTGTGACGGCGAGACGACCGGGTGAGAGCGTCTCCAAAAACAGCAGGTCTTTGGCGGTTTCTGGTATCCGCACCGATGAACCGGTGACAGGGTTGTGGCCTAGCTTATCTGGTCAGATCCCACAGAAGAAGCTGAGTTCAGAGTGTTAATGCTGACTCCATTAAAAACACCTCCAATGAGGCCATCCTTAAAAATATTCTTGTTTGCCCTAACCCGATCGACCCTGTCAATTTAGACCGACCAATTATTTTTTTTTACTCTTCAAACAACTAATACAAAAGCAATAAAATATTATTAATTATATTTTAGTAAGTAATGTAAATATATAAATTGGCTATGTTTTTTCGAAGGCTACGTTTTTTTCTTTTAAATAAAAACCCGTGACGTCATCTAGGTTTACACTATCGGTTACCGGATGTCACACTGCGGCCTGTGCGTTCGCTTCGTCTCATTCTCTCATTTACTGTCAGAGACGATGGGTCGCGCTCGGTAACGACGGCTGCGGCTGCAGTAAACAAAACGTTCGCGGTCACCGTTCAAAGTCATTCGGTTCGGGCGCCATGATACATCTAAAAAATTCAGTAAAACAGCTCGACACCGCTTTAACTTGGCACGAAGTTCTGGACAAACTGTCCAGCATCAAAATAAGGTTTGTGACGATGCGCCCGAAGGCACGGGTCGAAGACCCGGTCAGTGACGTCACGATATGCTAATCTGTTTAAAGTCATACCGACATAATCACCGTCACCAAAATTTACATTGAAACTTGAAAAAAAAAATATAGACATACCTACCGACCCTTTTTTTTTTTTTTTTTACAGCAAACCAAAATATTTTTAAGGATGGTCTGAGCATGGACCATGGAGCGCTGGAAGAAGGTTGCCAGGTCTGATGAATCGCTCGTTGAAAAGATTACTGTTGGATACCTTTTCTCTCAGGTGAAGGTGCAGACCTGGATGCTTATGAACCCATAGTGTTTTACTAGGTCCGATGTTACGGCGCATTCTCACGCCTTCACTCGCTACACGATAGTTTGTCGATGTTCGGTTCCTCGGGCGTTTTTTTCCTGCCTCGGGTTTGTTCTTCTGGGACGGAAATCTGGATTTCGTTCTGTCAAGCCGCTTTATGAGAATGTCTATTGTTCTGATCGGCATTTATTGCAAATGCTAATCGTGTGAGGTTTTTCCTTCCACATCCGTCCATACAGTACGTATATCACACATCCATACACATCTGGAAATCCGTCAAATCGACACGACTTGTAATCGATTACTCTCTTTTCAGGCCTGCATGGTGTACTCGCTATGCACGAGAAGATTTCCCTTAGGAGGAAAACAAAATCCTTGTGTAAGCTGCAGGAAGCTACAATCACAACAGTGTGTGACATGCACCAATTTGCACAACACCACTGTGTACATCGATAAAGCGGACAAAATGAAAAAAGATCAAATCGTACACCATCTGTAACGTAGCATAACCTCGAACGTAGCCTTGTACTTATAGTGAAAATATCCCAGGGCTTGTTTTCTTCACAAAGTGCCCAAGAAAAACAGTATTGTATATATATTATTATATACTGTACATTTGGGAAGCAGAGCCAAGGGCAGTAAATTCAACAGTTATGTACTGGGAATATTGTGGAACAGTGTTAAAATAATAGCCCCGAGATCAGGTTTCCGTATCCATACATGCCTTTACGTCAGACTTCCTAGTGAAACGTTTAGTCCAAGCTCGTCGTTAGAAGCAGCTCGATTTTTGTTACGTATTTATTTTTGAATAATCTGTTCATCTGTTCATGCCTGTCTTCGCTCCTCCATCATTTAAGTGTATTTGTCCAAGAGTCTTTCAAAAGAAATTCCTCCTTATGAACTATGACTAAGGCAAATCTCTCGGATCACGGTTTCCTTTTTATTATTATTCCAACTTCCTCCTCTTTCATCCCATCACACCGTGCTACCAGTAGGGGAGCCGTGGGTCTAAAGAACGATTGACAAACTGAGCGTCCCTCGTCGGACTGCCCTGCTTCATGCTATGCTTTTTCGCGAGTACTTCTAAGGCCTATGGAAAGTGGTTCCGTGTTTGTTTCTACCACATAGGAAGCGTACTGTAAAGGTTGTGAGAGAATGATGGTTAGTTTTAACCAATCAAAGGAGAAGGACTATTTCTTAATGGTGTCTAACCATCTAACATTTTCCAGCTTTTGGGCAGAAATAATAAGTCGGACTTATAAAAACCAATCAGAATTAAGGTGGTCCATGTGTGTGAGTCAGTGTGTGAGTCAATGCCATCTTATAATGACCCCCCCCTTAAATAAATAAAACATAAGAAGTCCCATACAGAATACCCAACATATGAGAACATGATGATGAGATGACATGCTCTCTATGGTATACTATACAGCAGTGGTCCCCAACCCCTGGGCCGTGGGCCGGTACCGGTCCGTGGATCAAATGGTACCGGGCCACCCAAGGACCATTAAATTATTTCCATTTTATTTACTGTGGTGTATTTCTCTCGGGTTTGTGCGACTTTCCATGGACGAGAGGTTAACCGGGAGCCGAGAGGCGTCACCTAAAGCCGCACCGATACCGCGCATGCGCAAAATATCACGATATCGGGCCGTGTTTAGGTGACGTCTGGAGCTGAGCGGCTGCGAGCGGCAGTGGTGTTGTAGCTTTGGTGGAGAGAGAAGGTGTGTATCGCTCTTCTCTCTGTTTACCGGTACTTTGTCATGTTTAACAGTGCTTGGTGTACGTGTATATTGTGTTTGCTCAAATTTAACCCACAAATTAGCAAAAATGAGCAGGAAACAGACGTCGTTAGAAAGTTAGAAACTCTGCCGGTGTTCTGGATTAAAGTCATGGCGGAATACCCTGAGATTGTCACCACAGCACTTACATCCCTATCGCCATTTCCGACATGCAATCTGTGTGAAGCGGGGATTTCTGCAGTGACGGCAACCGAAACAAAACAACGGAATAAACTGGACATAAGCGACACACTTCGGGTGTCATTGTCTCCTGTTACCCCAGATGGAACCGTCTCGTTGTAAAGAAACAAGCTCAGGGTTCTCATTGATTTAGTGTTGTAGTGAGTTATAAAGGCGTTTAAATACAATGAAATTAAAATTATTCATTTAAATGTAATTGTATAGCCGCCACCCCCCACCCCCACCCCCAGCGGGCCACGGTAAAATGATCAAACATTGACCGGTCCGTGGCGAAAAAAAGGTTGGGGACCACTGCATTACAGTATGTATGAAAATGGGCACCTCGGTCGTGGCCGGCCAGAGACTCGAACCCACAACCTTAGGGTTAGGAGTCAGACTCTCTAACCATTAGATATAATGGTCCAGATATAATCACAATAAAACTCAATATAAACATAAGACACAGAATAGCTTGAAAGTCCGTCTATTTTTTTTTTACCTCGATTGTTCACGAGCATCAAATGTACAAATCTATAATCTACACAATGTTTGATTGATGATTATTATTTTCCATAGAGTATAAAGTGTTCTCTATAGAATTGCTTTTCATAGCCAATGGGGCGTGTGGTTCAGCTGTAAAGAGAACGATGCAGCTGAAGTCCAGAGATCTCACGTCTTTCGCAAAACCCGGACGATAACACTTACAGCATTTGGCTTTGGCTCTTATCCAGAGCAACTTAGATTTATTTCATTTATACAGCTGAGTAGTTGATGGTTAATGGCAGAGAGATTTGAAATCACAATATTATTCCAACCATCAGTAGTCTAACATATTAATCACTGAGCTTATCACTTCCCCCACTTTCCTAACCTCGCACCACATCAACGAGGACTGTGTAGAAAGGGTCAACAGCTTCAAATTCCTGGGAGTCCATATAACCCATCACGTCTCTCGGTCTGTCAACACCTTCATGTTTTATTTCGACTTTATCTGTATAGCGCTTTTTTACAACGGACATGCAGCTTTACAGGACATAAACATAGAACAGAAGGTAAACATAAGGAATAACATAAAGAATTAATATAATAGTAAATTCAAGCAGCGATGGCGGCCCTCGCACGTTTTTTTATCGCTATACGGTGCCTCCCAGAAAACAATGCACTGTGGGCAAGTGCATGAAGTGGGTAAATATCAGTGGACTAATTTATGTTGTTACTGACCCATTTGCGGACTGTGGGAAAATGAAACTTCACATTTTAGACAAACGGGGGTGCTAGTGAGCCACTTAAGAGACACACCTTTGTCCACACTTAACAGCCGACGAATGTGATGTGTGTGTCAAATTTCAAGTTAATCTACGCACGCCAAAAGCCTTAAATATGCCTAAAATAAAAGTAAACTTTGACACGATGCCATGGCAACGGTGTTTGAGATATCAAAAATCCGTTCGCAATTTCGCATCTCTAATATCTCTGCGTCATGGTGGCCAAGTCTGGTCTCAATTGCATGAACCCCTTAGGAGGAGCATTTAAAAGTTTACCGAATGCAGCTGTCAAAAAATTCACCTTTGTGACTGACTTCCTGGGGCCTGTTGGTGGCGCTATACCCGGGACTCACAATAAGCACATAGATGCGATCGGAATCCTTGGCCGAACATACACACCGCGTGTCATCCCAATAAGACATTTTATGGCTTAGATATTAGACACTACCTGTTTCTCTGAATTCACCATAACTTAGTCGCATCGCCATGGCAGCACCGTTCGAGATATCAAAAAACCCTTTCGGAATTTAGCAAGTGCGACGTCTCGGCATCGTGTTCACCAATCGCATGAATTCCTTAAGAGAACTACTTAAAAGTTTTTAAGTAGTCAATTATGAAATAATCCAAAATGGCCGACTTCCTGTTGGGCGGAGCTCATAGTTCAGAGCACGAAAGTTGTTCGGGTCGATGAGATCTATATGCGTACCAACTCTCGTACAAGTGCGTACATAATTGCCCGATCTGTGCTAAAGATCACATGGATCACATCTCCTCTTTAGTATCGCACAGTCTGATTGGAGCTGGAACATCTCCAGATGCCTCAGGATTCTCACAGAGTCAGCCTCATCTCAGCAGAGGTCCAAAAGCTTCATTGCATGGAAGACACTTCCTGAGAGTGCCCAGGAAAAGCAACCTGGTGGGCAAGCTTCTGGAGGCCCACACATCTACAGTGTACTGCATTAGTTGCACTGCAGAAGACTAGAAAGCTCTCCAAAGATAAATAACATTCATTCATTCATTCATTCATTCATTTACTACCGCTTATCCAAACTTCTCGGGTCACGGGGAGCCTGTGCCTATCTCAGGTGTCATCGGGCATCGAGGCAGGATACACCCTGGGCGGAGTGCCAACCCATCGCAGGGCACACACACACACTCTCATTCTCACACACTCACACACACTACGGACAATTTTCCAGAGATGCCAATCAACCTACCATGCATGTCTTTGGACCGGGGGAGGAAACCGGAGTTCCCGGAGGAAACCCCCGAGGCACGGGGAGAACATGCAAACTCCACACACACAAGGCGGAGGCGGGAATCGAACCCCCAACCCTGGAGGTGTGAGACTAACGTGCTAACTGCTAAGCCACCGTGCACCCCCCCCCCCCCGATAAATCACATAGAACAAAAATAAATATCAGGAGAGAGGATCAGGAGAGACCCTCAAGTGCTCAAGTGTGGACATGTAAGTCGCCCTGAATAAGTAATACAAACATACCTCACTAGGGTCAAAAACATCACACCTTGACCACCATCTGGTTTGGTCTCCTGCCCTCTGGCAGGTAGTACAGGGCAATAAACTCTAAACACATGCACTATTCTGGAACACCAGATGTCTTTTATCACTAATTGGTCACATTATTACTGAGGTCACTTCATTCCATAGTTCTTTTTATGCAGAGCTATACAATGACAACAAAGACTTTCTATTCTAGTCTATAAATCCCCCGATGATGCAATGCTCTGTCGTGTTAATCGCCCATTGTCGGTCATTTCTGTGTCCATAGACACCGATCTTTTATTGCAAAGACTGCGGCACATTTATGTTGTCCCGCACTCACATCTGGCTAAAGGACACTACATTCGTCACTCGAAGTCTTTGGTCTTTCCCATTATAATTTTTTTTTTAAGAGTACTGTAGGTAATGGCGTGTCTCAATGTGTCTTAATATAATAAATAAATAACCCACTGACAGGACGAAGCCTTCCCATGAGCCACTCGTGTGTGTTCTTAATAACGCAGACTGATTTATTACATTAAACAATACCACATGGCAGGTGGAAGGAAGAAGGCTTGTCAGAAAAGGCAGAGCATAGTGTTTAAGGAATGTCTGATCTTTCTCAAAGTCGGACCAGACCGCCTCGGCAAGAATCGCAAACGTTTAGAAAGTAAAAATCGCATGATAACCTTTGTGTATTTGCGAAGGTATATGTTGTTTTGGAAGTCTTCAACCAAGCAACTAATCAGCCACCACCATGTCATTATGTTTAGGGTTAGATTTACAGCAGGCATTTTGTCCAGCTGGTCTTAGGGATGGGAAGTTCTTACTAATACTCGTATGTCTGTACAGAGAAGAGACGTGATGGATGTTTTCCTTCGTACTCGACGAACGGTGGGTCCAAGACAAGCCGTGCTTGGGATTTGAAGGGAAGATATATGGGGGTCCAGCTTTGGCTTTTTAGGTAAGCATCAACTAGAGAAGAGGACTTTGTCCACTTCTTTACGTAACCCATCTTAGGATCTTGGGGTCATAGCAGAAGGTCAGCCATGACACAGCACCTGGTGCAGAGAGGGTTAAGAGTCTTGCTCAAGGCAGTATAGAAGTACTGGCACTTGAACCCCCAACCTTCTGATTACCTACCCAGAGCCTTAACTGTTTGATCCACTGCACACACACACACACACACACACACACACACACACACACACACACACATACACACACACACACACACACACACCATGAATTCAAATACATGATTTCACTTAAGGTCGAACCGAGGACCTTCTGCATGTACAGCCAGCATGATGACTACTACACTATGAAACCAAATTCGGGAAACTAGTAGAGGGAACCTAGAAATAGGGAACTAGGAAAAAGTCTTGCAGTTGCATCATCAATATCATTTGCAAGATCTCAGAGGAAGAATTGTTTCTCAAGAGGACAAGAGACTGAACAAGCTGACTGGCCTCTATTGCGATCAAAGGCCAGTTTCTCTTGATGCTGCATGACCGAGTCAAGCTGGTTGTCCAGAAGTACCTTAAGATTGTGTGATGGTGGGATCTGAGGGTCGTCCAGAGAACTGACAAGATATATCTTTAGGGATATACTGTACACCGGCTTGGTCTAAAAAAGCGCCAATGAGCAAGTCTGAGGTGACTCAGGTGACTGTGGGGAGGAAAAACTCCCTTAGATGGTAAAGGAAGGAACCTTGAGAGGAACCAGACTCAAAGGGGAACCTCATCCTCATCTGGGTGACACTGGGGGTGTGATTATAAATATACAGTCAAACAGATGTTGTACAGTATAGATGCAAATGGATCACATCTCCTCTTTAGTATCGCAGAGTCTGATTGAAGCTGGAACATCTCCAGATGCCTCAGGATTCTCACAGAGTTGGCCTCATCTCAGCAGAGGTCCAAAATCTTCATTGCATGGAAGACACTTCCTGAGAGTGCCCAGGAAAAGCAACCTGGTGGGCAAGCTTCTGGAGGCCCACACATCTACAGTGTACTGCATTAGTTGCACTGCAGAAGACTAGAAAGCTCTCCGAAGATAAATAACATTCATTCATCTTCTACCGCTTATCCGAACTTCTCGGGTCACGGGGAGCCTGTGCCTATCTCAGGCGTCATCGGGCATCGAGGCAGGATACACCCTGGATGGAGTGCAGACCCATCACAGGGCACACACACACTCTCATTCACTCACACACTACGGACAATTTTCCAGAGATGCCAATCAACCTACCATGCATGTCTTTGGACCGGGGGAGGAAACCGGAGTACCCGGAGGAAACCCCCGAGGCACGGGGAGAACATGCAAACTCCACACACACAAGGCGGAGACGGGAATCGAACCCCCGACCCTGGAGGTGTGAGGCAGATGTGCTAACCACTAAGCCAACGTGCTCCCCAAAATAAGATCTAATATAGGAAAAAAATATATAATGTATAGATATTTCCAAACTGATATATGGGAGAAGGGGTTTGGTCCAGGGTGAGATATACAGTATAGTGCTGAGATGATGGGAGGATCCTTCAAAAAATGGAAGATAACCTATGGCTACTTTGGAGAAAGAATGAAATTATTTCTGTCGTGTGAACATGATGACCTGTGCAGTTCCCTCCACATGGATCACTTAATGGCAATACGATCATTCCATGTGCTTATCCATGAGATCCCAAGACACCAGCTGGCAAGCCTCAGGTCCAATGGAGATAATGCAATACAATGTTCTCTGAGCTAAAGCTGGATAAAGACTCTTTTTATGCCCGAGTCTGGAGCTCATGGCTCGTGGCAGCGGTCCAGCTCGTGGCTTTTTACTTTGAAGGGACTAAGACGGTTAAGACAATGTCCCGTGGTCGGGTTATCACTCTGAGCTCGTGTAGAGAGAAAGAGAGAGTCAACACCAAGAGCTGATGAGAGGAATAAAACTCATGACATCTTGGGAGGACAGAAGTCAACTCGGCAGTCACTCCATCAAAAATAATGCGGTGTGTGATAGCTCCTTTAGTCACACACCTTGGCACGAGGAAGAACGTTCCATCGTTTACTTCGGGTTGGAAAGTGTCACATCGGTCGGACGGGTTCGAGTGTATCACTTTGTCAGAGACACTTCGATAAAGGTGAAATTTGTAGATGATATGAAACAATGATCAAAATTCATACTGAAAAAAAAAACCTTGTGAAGAGAGAAAGAGAGACAGACAGAGGGAAAGAAAGACAGATAGAGGATAAGAAAGACAGATAGAGAGATAGGGGGAAGAAAGACATAGAGAAACAGAAAGATAGAGGGAAAGAAAGACAGATAGAGGGAAAGAAAGACAGATAGAGGGAAATAGACAGATAGAGGAAAAGAAATGCAGATAGAGAGATAGGGGGAAGAAAGGCAGATAGAGAAACAGATAGAGGGAAAGAAAGACAGATAGAGGGAAAGAAATACAGAAAGAGAGATAGGGGGAAGAAAGGCAGATAGAGAAACAGAAAGATAGAGGGAAAAGAAAGACAGATAGAGGGAAAGAAATACAGATAGACAGATAGGGGAAAGAAAGGCAGATAGAGAAACAGAAAGATAGAGGGAAAAGAAAAGCAGATAGAGGAAAAGAAATACAGATAGAGAGATAGGGGGAAGAAAGGCAGATAGAGAAACAGATAGAGGGAAAGAAAGACAGATAGAGGGAAAGAAATACAGATAGAGAGATAGGGGGAAGAAAGGCAGATAGAGAAACAGAAAGATAGAGTGAAAAGAAAAGCAGATAGAGGAAAAGAAATACAGATAGAGAGATAGGGGGAAGAAAGGCAGATAGAGAAACAGATAGAGGGAAAGAAAGACAGATAGAGAGATAGGGGGAAGAAAGGCAGATAGAGAAACAGAAAGATAGAGGGAAAAGAAAGACAGATAGAGAGATAGGGGAAAGAAAGACAGATAGAGAAACAGAAAGATAGAGGGAAAAGAAAGACAGATAGAGGAAAAGAAATACAGATAGAGAGATAGGGGAAAGAAAGACAGATAGAGAAACAGAAAGATAGAGGGAAAAGAAAGACAGATAGAGAAAACAGACAGAGCAACCGACAGATATGGAGACAGACAGATAGAGGGAAAGAAAGACAGTTAGAGAGACAGATGGATAGTGGGAAAGAGAGAAAGGTAGAGAGACAGACAGATAGAGGGAAAAGAAGACAGATAGAGAGACAGACAGATAGAGAGATAAACAGAGGAAAAGAAAGATGGATAGCAAGACAGACAGATAGAGAAAAAGAAAGACAGATGGGGAAAGACATCTAGAGAGACAGACAGATAGAAGGAAAGACAGATGGAGAGACAGATAGAGAGACAGACAGATAGAAGGAAAGAGAGACAGATAAGCAGTAAAGCTTTCAGTTATCAGACAGAGTTTACGTCTCAGTAACACGACAAGCGGCAGCTTTTTTTTGTTCTCTGATTCATTTAGACAGAGAAAAGAAAAAGAGCGACGGAGTAGAAATGATATTCAGGTTTATAACCACTATAAGTCAAGTGGAAGCTGCTTTACAGACCACGTAAACAACATGTAAAGGGATCGAAAATACGACGCCATTTTGTACCAGATTCCGGCTGATGTTAAACTGTGGTGATTACGAGATACGAAATAAAACACATGTGGTAACTCCATCACATCCCACTGTGTCCCACGGGTTCTAGTCCTTACTTCTTAATTAACATCTGGATTCTTTTTTCCGATGTAGCTCGAATTAGATCGATGTGGAAAACCATTTTTATTCCCTGAACGGATTCCTTCTTCCATATGAGCCAATGAGCAGTTATAGCAACACACGTACTAATCACCGACACTTCATTAGTTCATACTGAAGTCAGCGTTAATATCAGATATTAATGCAGGAGTTTTCATGCACCGTCATCATCTACCTTTATTACTCTGATACGTCTTCAGGAGCATGAATGAGATTGTTAAAAAAATAAATAAACATATCAGAGAATCCAGGAGGAGCACGGTGGCTTAGTGGTTAGCACGTTCGCCTCACACCTCCAGGGTCGGGGGTTCGATTCCCGCCTCCGCCTTGTGTGTGTGGAGTTTGCATGTTCTCCCCGTGCCTCGGGGGTTTCCTCCGGGTACTCCGGTTTCCTCCCCCGGTCTAAAGACATGCATGGTAGGTTGATTGGCATCTCTGGGAAATTGTCCGTAGTGTGTGTGTGTGAGTGAATGAGAGTGTGTGTGTGCGCCCTGTGATGGGTTGGCACTCCGTCCAGGGTGTATCCTGCCTCGATGCCCGATGACGCCTGAGATAGGCACAGGCTCCCCGTGACCCGAGGTAGTTCGGATAAGCGGTAGAAAATGAGTGAGTGAGAGTGAGAGTGAGAATAGCGATGGTGCAGTGAGAAAAAAAAAAAGGATCTGCATTTTTCCAGCCCATTCCAGACATTACTAATAAATCAGACGAGATCTTTAATTTTTTCTTTTTCTTTTTCCCTTCTACTTCATAATCCCTTTCTAACGAAACGACGGTCCACGCCCTTCATTTCTAAATTGTTTACAGCGTACTTTGTCATTTGTCATGTTACAGCTCCAGTCGTAAATATCTTTTAGACCTAAAGGGTGAAGAGCAAGAAAAAAAAAGCTGTTGATGGAATAAAGAATCAATAAGATGTAGGAAAAGCCTTCAACCAGTTAATCCAGTTTACAAACCATAAATCAGACCCTTACCTGTGGAAACAGAGCCGACTAACTGAACAGATAAAACAACATGGAGTGTGTTTGTGTTAGAACACGACCTTGCAGTCAACCAAGAGAGCTGCAGATCCTGTAATGAACGTGTCTGAGAAATCCACTGGGGCGTCCAGAACTGAGCTCCCTGTGGTTTAATGCCCTGATTTTAGTCACGAAAGCTTTTAAAGAAAGAAAGAAAGAAAGAAAGAAAGAAAGAAAGAAAGAAAGAAAGAAAAGGAAGAAAGAAAGAAAGAAAGAAAGAAAGAAAGAAAGAAAAGGAAGAAAGAAAGAAAGAAAGATAGAAAGAAAAAATTTAAAAGAAAATTTTTTAAGGTGAATCAGAACGACAATTTCATTTGACATTTCTTAAATATTATCATCGTTCACGTCTGTCTGTCTGTCTTTCTGTCAAACTGTCTGTCTGTCTGTCTTTCTGTCAAACTGTCTGTCTGTCTGTCTGTCTGACTGTCTTTCTGTCAAACTGTCTGTCTGTCTGTCTGTCTTTCTGTCTGTCTGTCTGTCTGTCAAACTGTCTGCCTGTCTGTCTGACTGTCTTTCTGTCTGCCTGTCTGTCTGTCTGTCTGTCTGTCTTTCTGTCTGTCTGTCTGTCTGTCTGTCAAACTGTCTGCCTGTCTGTCTGACTGTCTTTCTGTCTGCCTGTCTGTCTGTCTGTCTTTCTGTCTGTCTGTCTGTCTGTCTGTCTGTCTGTCAAACTGTCTGCCTGTCTGTCTGACTGTCTTTCTGTCAAACTGTCTGTCTGTCTGTCTTTCTGTCTGTCTGTCTGTCTGCCTGTCTGTCTGACTGTCTTTCTGTCAAACTGTCTGTCTTTCTGTCTGTCTGTCTTTCTGTCTGTCTGTCTGTCTGTCTGTCTGTCTGTCAAACTGTCTGCCTGTCTGTCTGACTGTCTTTCTGTCAAACTGTCTGTCTGTCTGTTTGTTTGTCTGTCTGTCTTTCTGTCTGTCTGTCTGACTGTCTTTCTGTCAAACTGTCTGTCTGTCTGTCTTTCTGTCTTTCTGTCTGACTGTCTAACTGACTGTCTTTCTGTCAAACTGTCTGTCTTTCTGTCTGTCTGTCTTTCTGTCAAACTGTCTTTCTGTCTGTCTGTCTTTCTGTCAAACTGTCTGTCTTTCTGTCTGTCTGTCTTTCTGTCAAACTGTCTGTCTGTCTGTCTGTCTGTCTGTCTGTCTGTCTTTCTGTCAAACTGTCTGTCTGTCTGTCTGTTTTTCTGTCAAACTGTCTGTCTGTCTGTCTGTCTGTCTGTCTGTCTGTTTTTCTGTCAAATTGTCTGTCTGACTGTCTGTCTGTCTGTCTGTCTGTCTCACTGTCTTTCTGTCAAACTGTCTGTCTGCCTGTCTTTCTGTCTGTCTGTCTGTCTGTCAAACTGACTGTCTTTCTGTCTGTCTAACTGTTCGCTAGTCCTTTGGGAAAAACAGAACATTTCACCTCAGTTTATTCTTCCTGATTATAACGTCTCGTTTTTATACTCGGTCAGAAATCTAAATTAAAATTAATATTATTTTTTGGACACTTTTGAATGTCTTTAATCTAACTGGTGAAAGTCAGAGTTACAGATAAACTCCGTGTTACGTTTGAAGATTGTGCTGAATGTTAGATTTATTATTGAAGGAAATGAAGGAAATGTTGAACATTAAACCTTCGATCAAAACCAGGTGAAAAGGATGGATCCAAAAACTGGGCCTCGGGTTAAAAAACTGTCACTGACATTGTTATAAAAAACAAGCTGTTTAAACATCTGTAACTGCCTCAGAATCCTGTTACCGCCTGACAGAAGAAAAAAGGCTTAAAGGTAAAATTCATTCTTTCATTCATTCATTCATTCATCTTCTACCGCTTATCCGAACTACCTCGGGTCACGGGGAGCCTGTGGCTATTCAATTCAATTCAAGTTTCAATTCAAGTTTATTTGTATAGCGCTTTTTACAATAGACATTGTCTCAAAACAGCTTTACAGAACATAAACATAGAGCAGAAGGTAAACATAATTAATGATAAAGGAAATAACGAATAATAAAAGAAATAAGAATTAACAGAATAAAAATTCTAGATTATTATTAGATGTATATAGTTCACAGTGTGTATGTATTTATTCCCCTATGAGCAAGTCTGAGGTGACTCAGGCATCAGTGGCAAGGAAAAACTGCCTTAAATTGGTAAAGGAAGAAACCTTGAGAGGAACCGGACTCAAGGGGGAACCCATCCTCATATGGGTGACACTGGGGGTGTGATTGTAATATACAGTCAGTTAAATGTTGTATTGGTGTGAGGTTCAAGGACTTCTGATCTCCTGAGTACCACAGAGTCTAACTGGAGATGTCTCAGGATTCTTAGAGTCGGCCTCGGCTCAGTGGATGTCCAAAGGCTTCGTCCCACAGAGGACGTTGGGAGCTGGTACAGTGTCTGGATGCCTCGGGACAGGTACAAAGAGAGAAGCAGTGGAAAGGGTCTATCTCAGGCGTCATCGGGCATCGAGGCAGGATACACCCTGGACGGAGTGCCAACCCATCACAGGGCACACACACACTCTCATTCACTCACACACTCACACACTACGGACAATTTTCCAGAGATGCCAATCAACCTACCATGCATGTCTTTGGACTAAGGGAGGAAACCGGAGTACCCGGAGGAAACCCCCGAGGCACGGGGAGAACATGCAAACTCCACACACACAAGGCGGAGGCGGGAATCGAACCCACGACCCTGGAGGCATGAGGCGAACGTGCTAACCACTAAGCCACCGTGCCCCAAACAAAGTTAAAATTATTATATAAAAAGTTGTGAAATCATCAAGTTTAGATTTCATTTTAGCATCAAAAGTGTTAAAAAACCCAATCTGGTTTTAGCATCTAGCGTTAGCAGGAACGTAGCTTTGTGTCTTGCATCATATATGAAGCTCATTAAACATCATCATCTAAACACCACAGATGTCATCAGCTCGTACATCACACTCAGGGGCGAGTCATGCTGATCTGGATAGAAGGTTGATTTTGGCAAAAGGAACCGCATTCTGATTTCAGAAGCAGGTTTTCTGTTGTTCCTTGCTGATAAACATTCCTCAGATCCTCTTGAGGAAATCCAACCCACAGAAAAAATATTCACTATTTAACCTCTCCCTAAAAAGAGAAGCGAAAAAGAGACAAATAACCAAATCAGCACGTATTAAGGCGGAGTCCTTGAAAGACTTGTTCTTCTTCTTTCTTCTTTTTTAATTGTTCTGCATATCGGCGAGTGCACAGAACAATAAATATAATAAATCATTAAATAAGTCAGTCATATTCTGGGATTGGTTTATTTTTCTTTCATGGATGTTAACAAGACCATAGAGAGTGAGAGAGAGAGAGAGAGAGAGAGAGAGAGAGAGAGAGAGAGAGAGAGAGAGTAAACGTAGATTATGGATAAAACTAACAAAGGCATGTTGTGACAATCAGACGAAACAATAAGTCACTTCAAGACGTCCTGTTAGAAAGGATGTACGTTATATATGGTATGTTTAAAATATTTCAATCACAGTGCTGTTGAATTCTCAATCCTGATTGGTCAGAAGGTTCATTAAAGTAAAATGAGACAAAATCTGTAAGATAATAATGATAATAATAATAATAATAATAATAATAATAATAATAATAATAATAATAATAATAATAAATGCCAATCAGTTAAAAACCATCAGCTGAAACTAACTCCCAGCAAGACCAAGCTGGTGTACATTCATTCATTCATTCATTCATTCATTCATTCATTCATTCATTCATTCATCTTCTACCGCTTATCTGAACTTCTCGGGTCACGGGGAGCCTGTGCCTATCTCAGGCGTCATCGGGCATCGAGGCAGGATACACCCTGGACGGAGTGCCAACCCATCACAGGGCACACACACACTCTCACACACTCACACACACACTACGGACAATTTTCCAGAGATGCCAATCAACCTACCATGCATGTCTTTGGACCGGGGGAGGAAACCGGAGTACTCGGAGGAAACCCCCGAGGCACGGGGTAGAACATGCAAACTCCACACTGCAAACTACACCATGTTACGTATGTAACCCGCTTCACTGAGAAGGGAACGAGACGCTGCGTCAGTGCTGACATTATGGGCGTTCCCGTAGCGTCAGTACTGACGCGGCGTCGAGTTCCCTCGAAAGGGAACTCCACACACACAAGGCGGAGGTGGGAATCGAACCCCCGAACCCGGAGGTGTGAGGCGAACGTGCTAACCGCCAAGCCACCGTGCCTTTCCGTAAGACTTTATACTTATTATAATTTCGTGCGCATTCGTTTTTCTTGCTATAAAAAAAGTTCATGTGCTTGGACTGTAACAAGACAAACATACAACAGATCCTTTATATTTTATGCACGTTTAATGTTTTATTATTAATGGTTAGAAGAAAGGTCTGAACGATCAGCTCTAAATGATTAATTGTGTTCAGTAAGCTACGATTACAGTGATTTATACATCCTGTTAAAATGGCTGAAGGTTTTATAAGCGTGTTCCCAGCGGGTCCAGCGGTTTAATGGACGGGAGGAACGGAAGGTTCTGGAAGAACCTGGATTTATGAAGGAAGTTGGTGCAGAAAGGCAGATCATAACAGGACGGATTGCTGAAGATGGCTGAAGTCCTACCATCAACGCTTTCTCTCCAACGTTTGATCCCTCGTTCATCGTCCGTTCCTGTAAACAAAGCAAAGACGGACGAGTCGGCGGGTTTCTGGACCACGACGTTAACCAGAAGTTGTCCGGTCGAGATTTCTTATGCTATATGATTCTTTCTGTTTCGTACTTGATTGATCATTTCTTTTTCTTTGTTTATTTTTGTTTATTTATACGTATAAATTAATTTCATGCGCTCGTTTTATATATTATACGTTACTGTTTCTATAGCAACAGCTTATTTATGGGGACTTGTGACATCACAGGGAGCAGAGTTTAATTGTCTGTGTGTTAAGAAAAGGTTATGTAATGTTTTCAGAAGGAGTCTATCTATCTATCTATCTATCTATCTATCTATCTATCTATCTATCTATCTATCTATCTATCTATCTATCTATCTATCTATCTATCTATCTATCTAATACCTGAACTAACTATCTATCTATCTATCTATCTATCTATCTATCTATCTATCTATCTATCTATCTATCTATCTATCTATCTATCTATATTAAAAAAATCGTATCCATATTGTAATACTGTATATCATTATTTATTTATTTATTTATTTATTTATTTATTTATTTAGGATTGTAATAATTCAGCCTAAAGTCTATCAGGTTCCGTTTACAGAAGGAGTCTCCGGCGTCAGCGCTTTGTTACGGCCCGAGGTGAAGCCGTAACGTTTCCCGTGTCTTCAGAAAGCGAGTGTCTGCAGGCGTGAAGACGTTATACGTGGATATGTTACCACTTTATGCACAAACTATGATGATATGTCGTAAATAAATAAGGCTATACGATATGTCTTGTTTATCACCCTGTGGTATAACTGTGATACCGTACCACATATCACACCGAGTAAGTGTGTGTGTGTGTGTGACCGCTTCATCAGGAACTGACCTGGAATAGTGTTATCCAAGATGAATCCTAAGAAACCACCAATGAACATGGGGGTGGTAAAGAGCACCATGATGAGCTGATCCAACTCTGTTATACCTGTAAATACACACACACACACACACACACACACACACACACACACACACACACACACACACACACACACACACACACGGTATCTAATGTACAATACAGTATTTCATTTGTAAATCCTGAGTGATGACTAACATGCGCGTGGCTCCGTGGATGTTCCCTGATTATCCGCCGTCACAGCAGGCCTACACGAGCTCAGTTGGTCAGGAGTTCAATGTGTCGGCTTAACGACGCTAAAGCCAGACGATTGGACGTAATACGCTTAAGTGCACTGTATTGAGGGCATGTTTGTTTACAGTCGAGCCCCCACCCCCACCCCCCAGTGGAGTGCTGTTTCCTGAGAGATTAATAGAGTAGACCCCTGATCATGAGGAGGGCAAAGCAGCGGTAATGTTCAGAGGGGGTCAAATCTAAAGCCAGTGAAGTTAAGAGATTAAAACCAAGGAGGATTTACAGATCAGCAGGCATGACCTCAAGAGCCCAGACAATGCTGTTCACTCCTGTACATAATCCCAGCGTGCACCAAGTGACCCATCAGTAATCATCATCATCATCATCATCATCATCATCATCATCATCATCATCATCATTTACGTCCCTTATGGATAAATACACTATCACCGGGTCACCAGGTTTCAGACAGGAAACCAAGGATCTCATCACCACAGTTCACAGATAGAGTGAAGGTCCCGCTGCAAGTCTCCAGTCTCTGTACACTGAAAGTAGCCAGAAGGTGTTCGTACTACTATCATGTTGTTTCTAGTAGAAATGACAATAAAACTGGCAAGGAGCCAGTTTTATTGTCATTTCTACTAGAAACAACATGATGCTACATCTATCTATCTATCTATCTATCTATCTATCTATCTATCTATCTATCTATCTATCTATCTATCTATCTATCTATCTATCTATCTATCTATCTATCTATCTATCTATCTATCTATCTATCAGTATTAGGTCCTTTGCTGTTTTTACTGTATATGACACCTCTTGCTCAGAAAATTCAGTGTTTTAAGCATGTGTCCTATCACTTATATGCTGATGATATTCAGTTATACTGTTCTTTCAAGGAGTCTGAGTTTCACTTGCTGTCTAGCTTGTTAGAGTGTCTGCCCTGTATTAAGGAGTGGTTGGGCAGTAACTACCTTCAACTAAATCCGAAAAAGACGGAAACTTTGATCATTGCCCCAGATAAGAAAATTCCACAGATCAGACAACATCTTGGTTCTTTGGGCTCTTCTGTTCAGTCAAGCCTCAGGAACCTTGGTGTTGTATTTGATAAATCCATGTCTTTAGGTCAACATTCAGGACAGTTGGTTAAAAGCTGTTTTTATCACTTACGGAATGTTTCTAAAATGAGGAAAATGTTGTCCAATGCAGATCTAGAGATGATTATACATGCTTTTATCTCTTCACGTTTGGACTATTGTAATTCACTTTTTACCTGTCTTAACAAACGTGTTTTAAATCGTCTTCAGATTGTTCAGAATTCAGCAGCGAGGCTTTTAACTGGAACCAGCAGAAGATCTCACATCACACCAGTTTTATACTCTCTTCACTGGTTACCAATCAAATATAGAATTGATTTTAAAATTTTGGTCCTGACTTATAGAGCCCTTCATGGGAATGCTCCTGGGTACATCACTGACCTGTTGACCCCTTATGGCTCTTCGAGAGCATTGAGGTCATCAGGTCAAAATCTGCTTGTGGTCCCTAAAACCCATTTTAAAACTCGGGGGGATCTTTCTTTTCAGTCTGTGGCCCCCAGATTGTGGAACGCGTTGCCCCTGAATCTGCGTGTGGTTGATTCTGCTGATTCCTTTAAAAAGCAACTGAAGACACTCTTATTTAGACAAGCTTTTAGCTGATTGGGCTTTTATGGTGTCATCTCTGTTGTTTTATAATTGTAGTTTTATCATCTCTATAAATTTCTCTTTTTACTTTGTAAGATTGTTTTATTGTACTTTTAAGTTTTCTTGTTATATTTTGTAAAGCACTTTGCTTTTGTAAAGCATCTAATACCTGAACTCTCTATCTATCTATCTATCTATCTATCTATCTATCTATCTATCTATCTATCTATCTATCTATCTATCTATCTATCTATCTATCTATCTATCTATCTATCTATCTAATACCTGAATTATCTATCTATCTATCTATCTATCTATCTATCTATCTATCTATCTATCTATCTATCTATCTATCTATCTATCTATCTATCTATCTATCTATCTATCTATCTATCTATCTAATACCTGAACTATCTATCTATCTATCTATCTATCTATCTATCTATCTATCTATCTATCTATCTATCTATCTATCTATCTATCTATCTATCTATCTAATACCTGAACTATCTATCTATCTATCTATCTATCTATCTATCTATCTATCTATCTATCTATCTATCTATCTATCTATCTATCTATCTATCTATCTATCTATCTATCTATCTATCTATCTAATACCTGAACTATCTATCTATCTATCTATCTATCTATCTATCTATCTATCTATCTATCTATCTATCTATCTATCTATCTATCTATATTTAAAAGATCGTTTTCATATTGTAATACTGTATATCATTATTTATTTATTAATGTTTTTAGAATTGTAATAATTTAGCCTAAAGCCTATCAGGTTCCGTGCGGATTTCCGACATGATTTAATTTTTTTGTCTTTTCGACTCACTGAAAGAAAGAAAGGAGATTATTTTTATATTATTTGACAAGTTGAGTGCCGTAGCGAAACAGTCTAATCAGTAGCACGTGTAATCAGATCCCCGCCGTGCTCGTGCTCCGTGACGTCATCATCAAACAGAAGAGTGCTTACTGTACAACACGGTTTAAATGACCTTAAAATGACAAGAAAGTGGGAAATTTGATTCCTCTGCCATGTTAGTGGAGCTCGAGGGGTGACGAGATGCCGGTGAGGTTCGTGTTTAAACACCTACGGTGAAGAGATGAAGACTGATGGGGAAGTCGTGGCCTAATGGTTAGAGAGTTTGTCTCCTAACCCTAAGGTTGTGGGTTCGAGTCTCGGGCCGGCAATACCACGACTGAGGTGCCCTTGAGCAAGGCACCGAACCCCCCCAACTGCTCCCCGGGTGCCGCAGCATAAATGGCTGCCCACTGCTCCGGGTGTGTGTGTGTTCACTTTGTGTGTGTGTTCACTGCTGTGTGTGTGTGTGTGTGCACTTTGTATGGGTTAAAGGCAGAAAATGAATTCTGAGTATCACCGTACTTAGCCACTCACTGATGTACTGTAAAACATACTGAGAACTCATTTACGCTAATAATACTATCATTCTTTAAGTATAGTAAGTTAATAAAAAATAACTGAGCTACTGTATACATGGTACATTTTTTTTTATTTTTCTTCTTCTTCTTATATATATATTTTTTGTTATTATTTTTTTTGTCAGAATATCTTAGTTTATTCCTCCAGGCTGATACACGGACGACTGACGGCTACGTCACGCTCTTTAACGCTTTGTAACGGTTATACAGTAGTTAGCCTTGAATTCAGAAAAAAGTCACTAAATCACTTCATCTCTTTTTCTCTGTCAATAAATAAATAAGTAAATAAATAAATACATTTAAGAAACTTAAATGAATTGTAAATAAACGTCTCCTGACATAAAGAGTCACCGTAGCGACGATTATACCTGCCATTTTATCAAACCGGAAACCTTTTTATTAGTTGTTGTTATGTGTGTTTATCAGGTTACGTAGTTCTATGGAGGTTCTTTGCTACAGCAAGACATCAAACAGCTTCTGACTGACCAATCAGATTCAAGAATTTAACCGGCTTGGCCAATCGAATTAATGAACCGGAACTAACTGTTGAGTGAGTATGTTCAGATAATATGATGGTGTGTGTGTGTGTGTGTGTGTGTGTGTGTGTGTGTGTGTGTGTGTTCAGGAAGCTCATATCTCAGTAGGGTTGTATTCCTGCTGCTGGAAGCCCCCTTAATGCCCTCTTATTAGATTTTTTATGTGCATTGCTGTATCCTCTACAGAGCTCTAACGTAGAAGATGCTCGCTGACGTACGAAACGTGTCCAAGGCGTCCCACCGTATATTTCCTGAAATCTTGATCTCCTTTATTAATCTTTGATTCTCTTCCCACAAAGCACTTAACAGGAGATTCACTTCTGCTGTACGCCGGTTCTCACTCACTCGGTGTGTTAGGAAATAGAATTATAATAACCGCTGTAGGAAACGTAGAGGAGCCACTGTTATCGGCCTGAGGTGAATTATTTTGCAATAACATCATGGTACATAATTAAGTGTTTTATTCTGCACCAAACTTTACCATTTATTTATTTGTTTGTTTGTTTATTTTTAATTTACAAATATTTATATATTACATCATGACGTGTTCTATTTTATTTTGTTATTGAAACAATTTCATACATAAAACCGTTTAAGCTGTTTTAGAATATAATATAATATGATATAATAAAAACTAAGGGGAACGGTGGCTTAGCGGTTAGCATGTTCGCCTCACACCTCTAGGGTCGGGGTTCGATTCCCGCCACCACCTTGTGTGTGTGGAGTTTACATGTTCTCCCCGTGCCTCGGGGGTTTCCTCCGGGTACTCCGGTTTCCTCCCCTGGTCCAAAGACATGCATGGTAGGTTGATTGGCATGGGTTGGCACAGGGGGTATCTTGCCTCGATGCCCGATGACGCTTGAGATAGGCACAGGCTCCCCGTGTCCCGAGAAGTTCGGATAAGCGGTAGAAAATGAATGAATGAATGAATAATAAGTTTCCCTCCTTGACCTACACCCATGTACACAAAAGACATGCTGTTAGAAGTGAACGTTAGTACAAGGACTAAGGTGTGTGCCCTGCGATTGGTTGGCGCCCCTGGAGCAGGGAGGGTTGAGGGCCTTGCTCAAGGGCCCAGCAGTGGCAGCTTACCTGTGCTAGGCCAATCCTACAATCCTACTAGGCTAGATCCTACAATCAACACCCCAGAGCCTTAACCAGTTGAGCCACCACTCAAACGTGTAACGTGATGGATACAGAAGCATGTTGTGCTCTAGACTTACCCGTGTTGATGGTGTTTGGGTTGGAATGAAACCACGCTGGCAACACAAGTCCAGTGAAGATAGAAACGCCAAAGATCAGCAGATTCCTGGACGAGTTTAAGTCCACGTACTGCATAAATAAGAGCAGAGCAGAAGCAATGAAGAGTGTTACGTGTTAAAAGACAAAAGAAGAACAGAAAGCAGAACGGAATAAACGTCCAGTCGTCTTCTGCATCCGGTGAGAGGAATAAAATGATTTATTATTATTTATTTATTGAATAAATCGTATTATTTACATATTTATTGAACTTTTTTATTTTAATACCACGGTGCAGATGAATTCTGGATTCTGATTGGTCGGAGGTCGATGATGAGTTTTCTAGTACAGCAGCTCTGACTGTAGCGCAGCTTGATATTAATGCGCCTGTTTCGACACGCTATTGTTTCCATGGTAACAGTTCTTTTACTGGGCTGTGTATGGAAAACAAAATATTAGATAGATAGATAGATAGATAGATAGATAGATAGATAGATAGATAGATAGATAGATAGATAGATAGATAGATAGATAGATAGATAGACACGCTATTGTTTCCATGGTAACAGTTCTTTTACTGGGCTGTGTATGGAAAACAAAATATTAGATAGATAGATAGATCGATAGATAGATAGATAGATAGATAGATAGATAGATAGATAGATAGATAGATAGATAGATAGATCAGGTATTAGATAAATAGACACGCTATTGTTTCCATGGTAACAGTTCTTTTACTGGGCTGTGTATGGAAAACAAAATATTAGATAGATAGATAGATAGATAGATAGATAGATAGATAGATAGATAGATAGATAGATAGATAGATAGATAGATAGATAGATAGATAGATAGATAGATAGACACGCTATTGTTTCCATGGTAACAGTTCTTTTACTGGGCTGTGTATGGAAAACAAAATATTAGATAGATAGATAGATAGATAGATAGATAGATAGATAGATAGATAGATAGATAGATAGATAGATAGATAGATAGATAGATAGATAGATCAGGTATTAGATAAATAGACACGCTATTGTTTCCATGGTAACAGTTCTTTTACTGAGCTGTGTATGAAAAACAAAATATTAGATAGATAGATAGATAGATAGATAGATAGATAGATAGATAGAAATGTACAATAATGAATAGGAAAAGCAGAACAAATGTAAAGGTTTGTGTGTAGATGGAAAGCGAAAGCCTGCATGCTCTCTCTCAGACTCTCACTCTCACTCTCACTCTCACTCGCTCTCGCTCTCTGGAAAGTTCTTGCCTCTTAGTCACAGCTCAGATCAAACGCATTGCGTTGTCTTCTGCATCTTTGGCTTGCGTGTAGTCTGCAGCACTGCTCTCCAGGGTTATTTCCTGCTTCGACATGCCTCACGCAGCTCACACAGGGATCT